>NC_030387.2:27345929-27645929 GCF_001625215.2 Daucus carota subsp. sativus | reverse complement strand
AGTTAACTAGCTATATTTTTTTCGGCATCTTCTTCCAAATGTACACAAAAATGCACAGCAGTAGGATCCCACAAATTTTCCTGGGCTCAATTGTACCTTCCACCACCCTAGCTAGTCTCCCCAAACGAGGACTGAGCTGTATCCTCCTTGTCTACACAGCAGAACTGGCTGTGGCGTCGCGGACTCACAGTGACGTTCCACAACGTCTCCTCTGCCCTCTCAGCCTTTGCTTTCCAAATTTCAGCCTGAGATTTGTAATGCCCTACCTGCTCTTCTAGTTCAGTATTTTTCCTTTTACTGTCGTCCAATTACGTGTTCTTGTTGTTTATGACCTCATTTAGAGATGCCAGCCTTTCTTGGAAAGAAGAAATCATACTCATCTCTTTCTCTTTATGTATTATGGAGGCTCGCTCTTCTGCGTGCCTCAGTATATCACTGTATTTGGTACTCAAGTACCGGTTGCAAGTTTCTCTGATTTGTTCATACTGCATATATGTATCATGTAACAATAACTATGTGTTACAAAATTATTGTGACAACAAGCCTAAACATTAGCAAACATACATCCACAAATTAATAACGTGCGTATGTAATTGGTAAATTATTGTTTGTACTATTTCCAATTTCTTGTTATTGCTAGGCCTAGTGTGCCAACACGAAAGAAAAAGTTAGTATCATTTTTATTCTGGAATGAAACAAAAATTAAAATATTTCAACTGTGTGGTGTGTACTTATTCTAGAAAAATACCATATTTGAGCAAATATGTGTGTGTGTGTGTGTGTGTAAACACCTGTGATTTGAATAATCTCTCAAAGAGATCTTCACGTGGTAGTGACTGCTCGTTGAAGTCTTGACCGTTCATATGGGGAGCTGGAAACTGAGAAACACTCTGTTCATTTTGATTCGGAAGAGTGGGAAAGAGTTCAAGCGTTGCTCTCTTGCTGCTACTGCCAACCTCCTGACATGTGTTGTTTCTTTTGCGAGATGCCAAAGGAGCGACATTGCTGGCTACATTTACAAAAATTGTAGGAAAACTATTGAATAAGAGACTTTAAATATATATATTTTGTATTATGTCAAACAAATATAAATATCCATGATGTTTATTTATGTGTTATTCAAAATGTTACTAACCTCTGTTGTTGGTGGACTCCATCTCCATTGATTACTGAAATGTTGGCTGAAGGACTAGGAAATTAATAGATGTTACGTGTGTGCGTGGAGAGCAGATAGATGGATGATTGGTAAACCAGTATAGATGTGTATATATATACATATGTGTGTAAAGTGTACAGTAAGGAAATCACCTGAGAGACGCGATTTAATGTTTAAGAGAGGCGTCCACACCTTTTAGGATCATTGCAATTTTATTAAAAACATAACTATATCGGCTAGTAAACCCCATTTGTTTTTTAAAAAGTAACCTATATCAGCTAGTAATCAATATAATATCATGAGAATAAACACTGAAATCAATTTAATAGTATATTTATTTATTAAAGAGTGATCAATGCAAGGAATGGTCTTATTTCAATCATTATTTTTTGTGAGTGAAATATATGATCTTCTTTCAGGTATTTTTTAGGGTTATGTATAAGGATTTATATCTGACAAATACTAACAATACTCTCTAGCGTTAAGTTTAATTAGACTCAATGTCTTAGAGTGGATTGCTAATTTAAAACAAAAATTTCATATTTTCTAAATATTATATCAGAACAAAGTAATTAAGATATGATTAATCAATAATACAAAAATCAACCAAACACTAGTTTAAGAATATAAAATAAATTTAACACAAAAAGTGAATTTTTATCGATAAAATTGGATAAATTTAAAAAAAATCATGGCATAAAAATTAATAATATATATCACTTTTACATTATAGGTACACCAATCATATTGAATGATACTCCAATTAACGATCATACTTTTTGATCTATATTTGGATCTATATTTTACCACTAAGTGGACATGATCAACTTAAAGATTGTCATACTACATCCACTCAAGATCCAAAAGAATTCAAAAGAGTCGCCAAAAGTTTAACACAGAAAGTGAATTAAATAAACTAATATAATCTTATGTCAACATTATAGGTGCACCAGTCATATTCGCTTAATGATACTTGATCATTCTTTTTTATCAATATTTGAATTTATATTTTACTACTAAGTGAATATGGTCCGCTGAAAAATTGTCACACTAAGTCCACTCAAGACCCATAAGAATTCAAGAGAGTCACCAAAGGGTTAACTAGACCTCTAAACCTAAAAACATATTGACTACTTAATTTACAGGTGGCTTTAAATATAAAAACAAGCTAGGTAGATTTGTATTAAAATTTCTGAAGACTCACGGTAGAATATAACATAAAGTAAGATTTAATCTAACTTTAAAAAGTAAGATTTGTTAATAGCACAGTTGCCATTAGCTAAAACTCTTAGATGGAAAAACTGAAAAATTTAGTGAAAACTAATTACTCCCTCCGTCCCTATTTATCTGTCCATTTTTAACATTTTCACGCATATTAAGAAAATTTAACTTTGATAAGAAACTTCCATCAATACTCTTATTTAATGCCTTAATTGTAGGAAAATACTAGTGGGATTACTCCATTATCCAATACAAATTTGATGAATCAATGAATAATAGTATGATTTTTATAGCTAGAAGAACAAAGTCAAAGACTCTTCAGGTTATTAAATGAAAAATTTTGCTTTGATTATCTAAATGGACAGATAAACAGGGACAAGTTTTTACTTCCAAAGTGGACAAATAAACAGGGACGGAGGGAGTAATACATAACGCTACATAAAAATGATCTATTCTGATAATCACAAAATATGATGGCAAAACTTTTTAAGTATATCTTTTCATATGATTTAGAAGATATATATACATATGTGTGTGTGTGTGTTTATGTGAGAGAGAAAATTAAAAATCATTGAGTTTAATAATTCAGGTATAACTATATATGTCAAATATATCCCCTAAACTCCATAGGATCAAAACGAAGGAATAAGTATTGAATATAATAAAAATAGTTAAATCTCAAAGAAGATATTTAGTTGCATTAAACTTTTCACTCAAACTTTCATTTTCAACTCTATTTTAATGTGGCATATCATAATATGCATGTATGATGAGGGGGCTTACTAGTCACCTATTTTATGGTGATTGATGTAGGATCAACTGGGCATATACTTAGTTGTTATATATGTACTTAGTTCAACATGTATTTTTCTTGTTTTATTTAACTTTAATTCATACTATGTCCCAATTCGATTTCTTCTTCATGGTAAGGTGTGTTGAGCAATTCAAAATATATATATATGGCATCAGTAGAAATCTGTTAATAGTCATCATCCATTGAACATGGGTGGCTACCGATGGAAAAAAGTTCGGTCCAAATAAAATCGAGATCTATGAATATTCAAAAATCACTTTTTAATTCACCCAATCTCTAATATAGGAGGGGGGCATAAGGGTGCCCCCAACATGTCTCTTCCCTCCGCGACAAATTTTACCTCCCGTCCAAAATCAACACACTCGCACTAAATTTAAAACATAAAACTAAAAACTAAAAACTAAAATTAAAATCTAAAAACTTAAAACACTCCTCCCCCACCCCGACTCTCTCAACCTAGCTTGAAATTAATGCAGTGGTCTATAAGCTAAGCTTAAAAATTCAAGCTCAATAATGGAATTGAAGCTAAGTTTTTGAATTGAATCAAAATTGTTTGAGTCCGACTCGTTTGAATCTCAAAGCTCAACTCGACTCATATTCGAATTGGAGTGGGTAAGAATTTAAACCCTAAACGTTCAGACCCTAAATTGGGGATTTTCGAACTCGAAACCTTAATGTATAAATTAGGATTATTGTATGAGTTTAATTGGATGTTTTTGTTGTATGTATTGGTATGTCTCTTTTATTTTTAGAATGTGTATAAACACATATGTTTGGCAGTTGGGTGTTTTTATTTAGTTTATATAACTTGCTTCTACTTTTTTTAAACTGATACTTTTATTTTTAGAATGTGTATAAACCTTAATGTATAAATTAGGAAATATACTTGTTGGATATTGTGATGACTTGAAATGTTAAAGTTAATAGCCTGCAACTTTTTTATTGAATAATTTGTTTAGGGATGATATTGTATTTGCCTTGGCACCGGTAATACAATTGGATTTGTACTTATGATTAATTGTGCGGATCCATTTATTTTGATGGTTGTGGCATGATATATTTTTTAAAACTTAAGGACAATTTGTTGTAAGAGCAATTTTTTTTTTTTACATACAAATACCTCATTCATAATAAACTAGAAATTTTTTTAAGCTATTTATTTTAAAGTCATTATCATTAAAAGATTTTTAAGATATTTTCATATGAAATTATTAAATTTGTTCTCTTTAAACTTTAAGGGTCTCAAGTCATTCCTAAATTGACTTAATGGAGACTATATACCAAGGACCACATACGACTATCTATAATTTCATAAAATTGTGTTTTATATTGGCCCCCTTACTTTTTAATACTATATATTAAAAATGTGTACATATATTAATAAATTTAAGGCTAGAGCCTTAAATATTTATATAATAGTGCTAAGATTTCTTGGACAATGAGCTTCTTAATAATCATTAATATCTATTGGTGTGGTTAGTTGTTAGTAAGTACCAGTATAATTAATCAACAAATTACATGTGGTTGGTCTTAAGTACAAGTATAACTAATCATCTAATTATATTGATCATCTCATATATTTAAATTGGGTCACAACTTGCTTCATCTAATTATTGTCAACTAACTTAGCTTTAGAACACACATATATGAGATTTATGTACTCCTGATCACAATACAATTCAAATAATATATCGTTTTTTCGCTATTCATCGTTTTATTTTTGTTTTTGAAGTTTTGATCCCTAAGTTAATTTTTTTTAACAAACAATGATTCTAGATGTGAGTTTAGTATACAATTGCAAATCCGTGACAATTGTATGTCATGACATACAATTAGCCGGGAAAAATCGATAGATGAATTAGCCCTAATTTTTTTTATTCATATCATCATCGAGGATAAAACTGGCCCATTGGAGGATTTCTATGGTCCGCCCTTTTCTTCGGAGGGACATATATGTTACAATAATCGATTAGTCCACCATCACCCTTTGTATATAGTTACATAATTATTATAATAGTTTTTATCACAATTAACTTTATTATTATTTAGATGCTGACAATATAACCCCCTTTATTCACTTTTCTCTAATGAGAGATGTATGCCAAAAATAATAAAATCGTATTCCTATATATACTAAGTTCTTCCATCGACTATATATTTTACCCTTTCCTTTTAATAATTCTGAGCCTATGCTATGGAATTTTATTTTTTAATATAAATGGGTCTTAATAAAAATTAAAGTATTTTATAAGAACATACACTAACTTTATTTCTGTTTTTTAAAAGAACTTGGTACACTAATAATATTACTTCACTTGGTAGGAACAAAATAATAGCATGTGTGTAATGTTAAATTAGAGAAATTTAATTTAATTTTGACTTGTTCATGCATGTCTATTTTGTTGTTTTGCTACTCTTGTTTGTAATATAGGACAAGGGTGTATGTATGCTGGTTCTCTCTTAGAAGCCGTTGGGGGGTTCTAGAATGTAACCGAAGAGTCCAGAATGTTAGTAAAGAGAGTATGTTACATCAAGTAACGGTTCTCCTCAGCTAGTAAGGTTCAGCACAGATGAAACCACCCTCCTCAGCCAGTATCCCACAAATCTTCCTGGGGTCAATTGTAGGACCACCCTAGCTAGTCTCCCGAAACGAGGACTGAGCTGTATCCTGCTTGTCTACACAGCAGCATTGGCCGTGGCGTCGGGGACTCACGGTGACGTTCCACAACATCTCCTCAGCCCTCTCAGCCTTTGCTTTCCAAATTTCGGCCTGAAATTTGTAATGCGCTACCTGCTCTTCTAGTTCAATATTTTTCCTTTTACTGTTGTCCAGTACTGTGTTCTTGTTGTTTATGACCTCATTTAGAGATGCCAGCCTTTCTTGGAAAGAAGAAATCATACTCATCTCTTTCTCTTTATGTATGATGGAGGCTCGCTCTTCTGCATGCCTCAGTATATCATTGTATTTGGTACTCAAGTACCGGTTGCAAGTTTCTCTGATTTGTTCATACTGCATATATGTATCATGTGACAATAACAATGTTTTACAACATTATTGTGACAACAAGCCTAAGCATTAACAAACATACATGCACAAATTAATAACGTGTGTATGTAATTGGTAAATTATTGTTTGTACTATTACCAATTTCTTGTTATTGCTAGGACTAATGTGTTACTAATGTGCCAACACGAAAGAAAATTAAAAGTTAGTAACATTTTTATTCTGGAAAGAAACAAAAATTAAAAAATTTCAACTGTGTGGTGTGTACATATTCTAGAAAAATACCATATTTGAGTAATATATATTGAGCAAATATATGTGTGTGTGTAAACACACCTGTGATTTGAAAAATCTCTCAAAGAGATCTTCAGGTGGTAGTGACTGCTCGTTGAAGTCCGAATGACCGTTAATATGGGGAGCTGGAGACTGAGAAACACTCTGTTCGTTTTGATTCAGAAGAGTGGGAAAGAGTTCAAGCGTTGCTCTTTTGCTGCTATTGCCAACCTCCTGACATGTGTTCTTTCTCTTGCCAGATGCCAAAAGAGCAACATTGCCGGCTACATTGACAAAAATTATAGGAAAAATGTTAAATAAGAGACTTCAAATATATTTTGTATTATGTCACACCAATATAAATAACCATTTTGTGTATTTATGTGCAATTCAAAATGTTACTGACCTCTGTTGTTGGTGGACTCCATTGATTACTGAAAAGTTGGCTGAAGCACTTGGAAATATATGTTACGTGTGTGTGGCGAGCAGATAGATGGATGATTGTTAAACCCGTTTAGATGTGTATATATACATGTGATTATGTGTGTAATAGTGTACAGAAAGGAAATCACCTAAGAGACGCGATTTAATGTTCAAGAGACGCGTCCACACCATTTTTAGGGTCATCACAATTTTATTAAACAATTAACTATATCGGCTAGTAATCAATATAATATCATGAGGATAAATAGTGAAATCAACTTAATAGTATACATTTGATTAAAGAGTGATCAAAACAAGGAATGGTCTTATCTCAATCATATATATTTTGTGAGTGAAATGTATGGTCTTCTTTCAAGTATTGTTTTTAGGATGATGTAAAGATTTATATCTTAAGCACACCAACAATAAGTTACCATTAATTATAATCAGACTAAATGTCTTAGAGTGGATTGCTCATCCAAAACTAAATTTTCATATTTTTTAAGTATTTTAATAGAACAAAGTAATTAAAATATGATCAACCAATGATATAAAAAATATTAACCAAACATTATTGTTTAAGAATATAAAATAAATTTAACACCAAAAGTGAATTCATGTCCATTATGTTATATAAAATTGGATAAAGTTTGAAGAAATCATGACATAAAAATTAATAATATATGTCGGTATTACATTATATATATAGAGGTACACCAATCATATTTGATTGATACAGCAATTCATGATCATACTTATTTATCTATATGTTACCACTAAGTACACATGGTCAACTTAAAGATTATCATACTAAAAACACTCAAGATTTGCAAACTCAAAAGAGTCGCCAAATAATTGACTAGACCTCTAAAGCAAAAAGCATATTTACTACTTAATTTATAGTAATATATATATACTAATGAAAATCATTAAGTTTAATACTTTTAGGTATAACTAAATATCAAGCAAATATATCTCTAAAATTCGATAGCATTATTATGAAGGAATAAGTATTGAATATGATGCAAATAGTTATCTCAAAGAATATTTTTAGTTGCATCAAACAATTCACTTAGACTAGCATTCTCTATATGTATTTAGTTCAAGATGAGTTTTATCCAATTTTATTTCAGTTTATTTGATACTCGGTCCCAATTCAATTTCTTCTTCATGTTAAGGTGTGTTGACCAATTCGGAATATATAGGTGCCCAAATTAATATAAGAATCTATTTGAAATAGAGGTGTTTTAAATTAACTAAGAAGTCTTTTTTAAAAAGAATTATTAAATTACTACAAAAATCTATTTCACAGTTAAATAAATTTAATATATGTATTTATGTCTTCTTTTTGAGAAAATATGATTTTGCAACCATAATTGAAACGCGAATCAAAGTGGATGCAAATTTCAAATTTTCATAACAAATAAAATCACATTTGTTGCTTAAAAAGTTGTAAAGGTGATTACTGTACTTAGAACAATTTAACTCAATAAACATCAACCCTCTTATCACAGTAATTATCAAAAAGTAAATAAATAAGCCTTTAAACTCTAAATCCCACTTACTAAACCCAAATCCTAAATTCTAAATATGAACTCTAATAATTATATCTTAAACTCTAAATACGATAAAATACGTCTCATTACAACTATAAGTAAATACATACTGTATAAAAGTGGAGCTCCAAATTTATTTAAAATAGAACATTAAGAAAAAAGAGATATTGTAAAATACTTTAACCAATAAATAAATCTTAAACAATTCCTAAACCCTCAAGTCTGAAACCTAATAATAAACATTATAAACTATTAGATTTTTGGTAGTTACGGTCTTTATTTATAAATTAAAAATATTTTTTTAATGTAACTTCTGAATTCATTCTTTTAATTGATATAATATCTAAATAATATTAATTACCGGCAATATTAATGCGACATTTTCTAACTTAAAAACTATGATTATCATTATATATCTTGGTTTACCCTTCCTCATCCAACAAAAAGAATTATACGAAAACATTAGTTATGTACCCTATATAGAAAAAAAGGTATAAATGCTTTAGATATTACTTTGTTCACCCCATGAAAATATCACGTAAGCATTACATATGTACGTAGCTATATGCTCTTCAGCATCTTCTACTAAATATACACAGAAATGAACAGCAGTGGCATCCCACAAATCTTCCTAGGGTCAATTGTACCTTCCCCGACCACCCTAGCTAGTCTCCCCAAACGAGGACTGAGCTGTATCCTCCTTGTCTCCACAGCAGCATTGGACGTGGCGTGGGGGACTCACGGTGACGTTCCACAACATCTCCTCTGCCCTCTCCGCCTTTGCTTTCCAAATTTCAGCCTGAGATTTGTAATGGGCTACCTGCTCTTCTAGTTCAATATTTTTCCTTTTACTGTTGTCCAGTACTGTGTTCTTGTCATTTATGACCTCATTTAGAGATGCCAGCTAAGAGACGCGATTTAATGTTCAAGAGACGCGTCCACACTATTTTTGGGGTCATCACAATTTTATTAAAAAATTAACTATATCGGCTAGTAATCAATATAATATCATGAGAATAAATAGTGAAATCAACTTAATAGTATATTCATTTGATTAAAGAATGATCAAAACAAGGAATGGTCTTATCTCAATCATATATATTTTGTGAGTGAAATGCATGGTCTTCTTTCAAGTATTGTTTTTAGGATGATGTAAGGATTAATTATATCTTAAGCACACCAACAATACGTTACCATTAAATATAATCAGACTAAATGTCTTAGAGTGGATTGCTCATCTAAAATTAAATTTTCATATTTTTTTACCTATTTTAATAGAACAAAGTAATTAAAATATGATCAACCAATGATATAAAAATTAACCAAACATTATTTTTAAGAATATAAAACAAATTTAACACTAAAATTGAATTCATGTCGATTAAGTTATATAAAATTGGATAAAGTTTGAAGAAATCATGACATAAAAATTAATAATATATGTCGGTATTACATTATATATATAGAGGTACACCAATTATATTTGATTGATACTGCAATTCATGATCATACTTATTTATCTATATTTTACCACTAAGTAGACATGGTCAACTTAAAGATTATCATACTAAAAACACTAAAGATCTACAAACTCAAAAGAGTCACCAAATAATTGACTAGACCCTCTAAAGCTAAAAGCATATTTACTACTTAATTTATACTAATATATATACTAATGAAAATCATTAAGTTTAATAATTTTAGGTATAACTAAATATCAATCAAATATATCCCTAAAATTCCATAGCATTATTATGAAGGAATAAGTATTGAATATGATGCAAATAGTTAAATCTCAAAGAATATTTTTAGTTGCATCAAACAATTCACTTAGACTATCATTCTCTATATATACTTAGTTCAAGATGAGTTTTCTCCAATTTTATTTCAGTTTATTTGATATTCGGTCCCAATTCAATTTCTTCTTCATGTTAAGGTGTGTTGACCGATTGGGAAAATATACGTGCCCAAATTAGTTTAAGAATCTATTTGAAATGGAGGTGTCTTAAATTAACTGAGAAGTTTTTTATAAAAGAATTATTAAATTTCTACAAAAATCTATTTCACAGTTAAATAAATTTAATATATGTATTTGTCTTCTTTTTGAGAAAATATGATTTTGCAACCATAATTGAAACGCGAATTAAAGTGGATGCAAATTTAAAATTTTTATAACAAATAAAATCATATTTGTTGCTTATAAAGTTGTAAAGGTGATTACTGTAATTAGAACATTTTAACTCAATAAACATCAACCCTCTTATCACAATAATTATCAAAAAAGTAAATAAATAAGCCTTTAAACTCTAAATCCCACTTACTAAACCCAAATCCTAAATTCTAAATATGAACTCTAATAATTATATCTTAAATTCTAAATACGATAAAACTATAAACAACTATAAGTAAATACATATAAGAATGGAGCTCCAAATTTATTTAAAACTAAACATTAAAAAAAAGAGATATTTTGAAATACTTTAATCAATAAATAAACCTTAAAAAATTCCTAAACCCTCAAGTCTAAAACCTAATGATAAACATTATAAACTATTAGATTATGAGATTATAATAATTTGGTAGTTACTGTCTTTATCTATAAATTAAAAGTATTTTTTAATGTAACTTTTGAATTCCTTCTTTTAATTTATTTAATATCTAAATAATATTAATTACCGGTAATATTAATGTGACATTTTCTAACTAGAAAACCTTGATTATCATTATATATCTTGGTTTACCCTTCCTCATCCAACAAAAAGAATTATATGAAAACATTAGTTATGTGCCTTATATGGAAAAAAAGGTATAAATGATTTAGATATTACTTTGTTCACCCAGGAAAATATCACGTAAGCATTACATATTTAAGTAGCTATATATATGCTCTTCAGCATCTTCTTCTAAATATACACAGAAATGAACAGCAGTGGCATCCCACTAATCTTCTGGGGTCAATTGTACCATCCACCACCATCCTAGCTAGTCTCCCCAAACGAGGACTGAGCTGTATCCTCTTTGTCTCCACAGCAGCATTGGGCGTGGCGTCGCGGACTCACAGTGACGTTCCACAACATCTCCTCTGCCCTCTCAGCCTTTGCTTTCCAAATTTCCGCCTGAGATTTGTAATGAGCTACCTGCTCTTCTAGTTCAGTATTTTTCCTTTTACAGTTGTCCAATTCTGTGTTCTTGTCATTTATGACCTCATTTAGAGATGCCAGCTTTTCTTGGAAAGAAGAAATCATACTCATCTCTTTCTCTTTATGTATGATGGAGGCTCGCTCTTCTGCATGCCTCAGTATATCGTTGTATTTGGTACTCAAGTACCGGTTGCAAGTCTCTCTGGTTTGTTCATACTGCATGTATAATGTAACAATAACTCAGTGTTACAACATTATTGTGACAACAAGCTAAGCATTAACAAACATACATGCACAAATAATTAAGGTGTGTATGTAATTGGTAAATTTTATTTGTACTATTAGCAATTTCTTGTTATTGCTAGGCCTAATGTGCCAACACAAAAGAAAATATTAGTAACAATTTATTCCAATTTATTCTTGAAAGAAACAAAAATTAAATTTTAATGGTGTGGTGTGTACATATTCTAGAAAAATACCATATTTAAGTAAAATATATTGAGCAAATATATGTGTGTGTGTATACACACCTGATATTTGAATAATCTCTCAAAGAGATCCTCACGTGGTAGTGACTGCTCGTTGAAGTCCGAATGATGGCTAATATGGGGGGCCAGCCATATATCGCCTACATTGGCTGGAGACTGAGCTGGAACACTCTGTTCGTTTTGATTCAGAAGAGTGGGAAAGAGTTCAAGCGTTGCTCTTTTGCTGCTACTGCCAACCTCCTGACATGTGTTCTTTCTCTTGCCAGATGCCAAAAGAGCAACATTGCCGACTACATTGACAAAAATTATAGGAAAAATGTTAAATAAGAGACTTCAAATATATTTTGTATTATGTCACACCAATATAAATAACCATTTTGTGTATTTATGTGCAATTCAAAATGTCACTGACCTCTGTTGTTGGTGGACTCCATTGATTACTGAAAAGTTGGCTGAAGCACTTGGAAATATATGTTACGTGTGTGTGGCGAGCAGATAGATGGATGATTGTTAAACCCGTTTAGATGTGTATATATACATGTGATTATGTGTGTAATAGTGTACAGAAAGGAAATCACCTAAGAGACGCGATTTAATGTTCAAGAGACGCGTCCACACCATTTTTAGGGTCATCACAATTTTATTAAAAATTTAACTATATCGGCTAGTAATCAATATAATATCATGAGGATAAATAGTGAAATCAACTTCTTCTTTTTTTTGAGTAAAAGCACTTGCATTCATTAAATCATGTCCAAACTCAATACATGATCAAGGAACTGAGGTGGAGTGACATACCACTCCCCTTCGTCTGACATAGAATAGGCAGCTTTGGCAAGCCTATGAGCTACCGTATTCGCAGAGCGATAAATAAAAACAACTAGCACTTGATTTACGTGCTTAAGTAACTGAATACAATTCATCACAATGGTACCAAAGAAAGCTTCTCCCTGTCCACCATTACATGCAGCAGCTAGAGCAGATGAATCTGTTTCGATTACACACTGCTTATACCCCTTGTCAGTGATCCACGATAAAGCTTCCTTAAGGCCAATTGCCTCTGCCTCTGCCTCTCTGGCCGTCCATGCACCTGCAATTTTCTTTCCTCTGGCTGCTACAAAACAAGAATTTTCATCTCTGATAACAGCACCAACACCTATGTTGCCATTAAGGAACACCGCAGCATCTATATTAACTTTCAACCATCCTGCATCTGGAGGCTTCCAGACTCTTGCTCCTACTTCATCTCGAGTACGTCTGTCATTTTCTTTGATTTGAGCTTCCTTCCATTCGATAAGTAAGTGGCTGGCATTATTTCTTACACCAAAAACTGAGCCATTAGCATGGTTCCAAACCCAGTTATTTCTCCTGTTCCATAGACTCCAGCAGACCATGGCAATTTCTACATTTTGGTCCCTCGTACTTCGTTGAAATACTCTTGAAAAAGTTTCACAAGTTGTTTCGTCTGCAGAACATTGAAGCAAGTAGTGAACACTAGTAGTTTGCCAAACTGATTTTGCAAAGTCACATAAGAACATCACATGGATGTCTGTTTCGGTTTCACAGTGGCACCACAGACACCGAGTAGTGAAATCAACTTAATAGTATACATTTGATTAAAGAGTGATCAAAACAAGGAATGGTCTTATCTCAATCATATATATTTTGTGAGTGAAATGTATGGTCTTCTTTCAAGTATTGTTTTTAGGATGATGTAAAGATTTATATCTTAAGCACACCAACAATAAGTTACCATTAAATATAATCAGACTAAATGTCTTAGAGTGGATTGCTCATCTAAAACTAAATTTTCATATTTTTTAAGTATTTTAATAGAACAAAGTAATTAAAATATGATCAACCAATGATATAAAAAATATTAACCAAACATTATTGTTTAAGAATATAAAATAAATTTAACACCAAAAGTGAATTCATGTCCATTAAGTTATATAAAATTGGATAAAGTTTGAAGAAATCATGACATAAAAATTAATAATATATGTCGGTATTACATTATATATATAGAGGTACACCAATCATATTTGATTGATACTGCAATTCATGATCATACTTATTTATCTATATTTTACTACTAAGTACACATGGTCAACTTAAAGATTATCATACTAAAAACACTCAAAATTTACAAACTCAAAAGAGTCACCAAATAATTGACTAGACCTCTAAAGCAAAAAGCATATTTACTACTTAATTTATACTAATATATATATATACTAATGAAAATCATTAAGTTTAATACTTTTAGGTATAACTAAATATCAAGCAAATATATCTCTAAAATTCGATAGCATTATTATGAAGGAATAATTATTGAATATGATGCAAATAGTTATCTCAAAGAATATTTTTAGTTGCATCAAACAATTCATTAGACTAGCATTCTCTATATGTATTTAGTTCAAGATGAGTTTTATCCAATTTTATTTCAGTTTATTTGATACTCGGTCCCAATTCAATTTCTTCTTCATGTTAAGGTGTGTTGACCAATTCGGAAAATATAGGTGCCCAAATTAATATAAGAATCTATTTGAGATGGAGGTGTTTTAAATTAACTAAGAAGTCTTTTTTAAAACAGAATTATTAAATTTCTACAAAAATCTATTTCACAATTAAATAAATTTAATATATATTACTAATTTAAACTTTGCCATTAAACTACTTCATATAACTAATATATTTTTTAATTATATACATTTTACTACTAAAAACATGAGGCCTCGAGCTAAGTTTCTTGTTAGAATTATAAGTTAAATGCTTCCTAAAAGACACTTTGTTTAAGGTTATATGTATTTGATATATTATTGACTCATTAGTTTGTTGTATTTTCTTTACATATTCCTAAAACTAATGAAAATGTTCAGGGAAACTTAGGTATTATTAGAATAATTATATAAAAAGGCAGGTTCACTTTGCAATATATCAATCAAATTAAGTGGTATAAGATGGAGCAAGTCATAATCAGTTAAGAAAAGAGTAAAATATCTAAAAAAATCACCTTCAAACTAGAACCCACCCCTGTCCACTAGGCCCCACCTAGGCCTTGCCAAGACCCACCTCGGAGTCCATTCTCGGGACCCACAAACCTCACTATATTTTTAAAAGCATTGGTTTATGACTGAAAAGAAGTGCTAGATAGATGGAAGGTGGTTTACCACAATTCTAGCTATCAATGACTTCTTTTTAAATGAATGAATACACACCACTAAAACTATACAATACTCACAAACACTAATAGTTGTGTTGTGATTCTTGTGAAGTCTGCATTGCTATTTTAAAATTTCAATCCTAATCTAATAGGTTGGTGGTAAATACTAAAATTTGTTATCTATTTGTTAATAAACTGGCATTGCACAGTCAAAAGTAAAAAAGTGAGAAGGAAACCTACCCATAAATGAAGTTTATTTGAAAATTACATGTTACGAAGTACTCCACCCATACTGCCAAATAAAACTAAGACAAATTCTTGATTATGGTATTTCATAAAAAGTTATTTTCTCCGTCTCATTATGTGATTATGATGTCTTTCTTTGTTGAAGTCTGTAATACATAGGAGAACTTTGTAACTAGTTAGTTTGTATAAATTTCCTTAAAATCTATAAACCGATAAATACTCAAATATTTTACTCTTAGAGAACATTTAATTTTACAATAATGTCTTAAATATCTCATTAATTTGATAAGTATTCTACTGATTTTTCGTGCTTCATAATAAGAAGGCGATTGCCCATGATGATGTAGATTATGCCAGAGCAAGGATGAGAGCATAATGCACTACAAGAAAAGCGGGCATTTCCGACCGCCAAAATCGGTCGGAAATAAGCAAAATCGGTCGGTTTTGAATGTGGTCGGTTTTCTAGATGTGCGGTGTTTTTAGTTTTTTTAATAGTTTACCTAGTCAAATAGAATTTATTGTTTTTCTAAGAAGTCAAAACCGACCGCCCGGGTTTTAATTCGGCCGGAAACGAAGCAGGCCATTTCCGACCGCCAAAATCGGTCGGAAATAATCTGGGCTCCACCACATCCCCACTCAGCCAATCACAAGGCGACAACAAGTAAGAAGCTGACCAATTATTTTAAACCAGTCAAGGTGGTCGGAAATGACCACAGGCGGTCGGACATGTGTCGGTCGGTTTTACCGACGTGGCGTCCATGTCAGCTGAAGAACGTTGGTGAGCGGGACCCACGCCTATTATAACCGACCGTTTTGGTGCGGTCGGTAATGGTGGTCGTAAATGACGCCATTTTTTACGACCGATCGCGTTTGGTCGGTAAGTTGGTCAGAAATGCCCGCTTTTCTAGTAGTGATGGTCCGACGGAGCTCGTGGAATGGATCTTCTGCCTCTAATAGTTAGGGGATGCATTTTAATGTTTGTGAACTTAATTAGGGCCTCTTATGGATATTTGCAAGCGGGTCAAAATTTGTGTATGATGATTTAGCATTTTCCCTTGGACAAATATTGATTCAGTAAGTTATATATATAACTAGGGTGTTTTTGTAGTTGATTATAGTTAGGTTGAAGAATGTGTTTTTTTGATCGTTTTGGATTGCTTTATACATTGATTATAGATGTGAATGTGTATGAAATTAATAAAACAATTGAAGCAAATCTAAAAATCTAAATATATGCAGCACAAAGGCCACTCGGCATTAGAACTTGCCATGAAACATTATGCCCTATTTTGGGTTTCTTAGAAATTATAACTATTGTTCATCATTGATATGTCATGATAATTAAGTTACTAACGTTTGATTGAAAATCTGTTAAAAAATTTTGGATCACTGTTAAAAAAATATATTGGCTTTATTTTGAAATGTGTTATAATTATTGTATTACCCTTAACTTTGCATTTACCCTCATTAGTGTAGACAATCCTTGGCCTTTCACTTTCATTGAAACTCATGTCTACCTTGCATTTATGCTCACCTGTATTTGTTCTCAATATGAATTACATGACATTCCTTCATTTGTTTTAGTTTTCTCAAATTTCTATCTATTATTATATTACACCTTATCAGCACCATCATTGTTACTTTACTTTTCTGGGTGTTAGAAGAAGATTATGGCAAACTTGCTATACACAAAGGACAAGATCTGGAAAAGTTAAGCAATCAACACTTCAAGCTCTATGGTTGAAAACTCTTATGCTCATTCAGTATATAAGTGCAACCATCATGTTATATTACATATATTTAACCCCACGCATGATTAAGCAATGATTCCCTCCCTACAAAAGATCACTGTGGGCAAAGAAAATTCCAATCAACGAGCTCTGTCCTTTGTGCAATGAAGCCCCCGGATCAATACTGCATAGTACTTTGGTGTTTGTCCGTATGCAAGCACGTGTTTGAGCAAACTTTCCCTTTCAACAATCATAGGAGAATTCTACTCTTTTCCGGAGTGGTTACAGTTAATATCTCAGCAGAGAAGCAAAGCTCAGATTCATATTACAGTCATGGTCTGTTGGATGGTGTGGAAAGGGACGAAATGAGCTGGTATGGAATCAGCGTGGTATGGATCCTAATGATGTGGTTCAATCTGCGTATTCTGTTTTTAATCAGTGGACGAGTGCTCAAGACAAAACTTTCGATCGTTTTATGGGTCTTATGACTCCGGAGGATGGACATGAGCACTGGCAATTACCAAAGACAAACAGGATTAAGATACACTCCATAGCATACCCTCCTATATATGGAGTTACTTAGCACACCATTATAAATTCCAAAAAATCATCTAAAATAATGCAATATCTCAACATAATTCTATAACAGAATAATAATCATCAAGAATTATTCTGTTATAGAATCAGTTTCGAATAATCAAATTTTACGTGTTAAATTACTTAAATTAGATATATGTTATAGTATAATATATTAGAATCATGTTTTATATGTATTCTATAATAAAATTGATGATTTATAATGGTGTACTATGTAACTCCATATAAGAAGTACCTTCATGGAATGTTGGCATATATATATATATATATAGAGTAGATGGTTACTCCAGTGAGAACTTCTTAAAATGAGAACCCTGAGAACTTCTTTAATTTATCATATTTTGACTAATCTAAACATCAAACTAGTGGGTACCCAATATAAAAAATGTATATAAAACTAGTCTCTCCCTAGCTAGTAAAAAAAAAAATTCAAAAAAAAAAAGTCCACTGCCACGTCATCAGTGATTTTTTTATTTTTTTATTTTTAATTTTTTTTCGGCTAGCTAGGTGGAGACCTTAATGATATACATTTTTTGTGAAGGTGCCCCTGGCGGGGCCCTTCAAATGAATGAGATTTTGATAAATTAAAAAAGTTCTCACGGTTCTCATTTTAAGAAAGTTCTCATTTGAGCAAGTGCCTATATATATATATATATATATATATATATATATATATAGGCCAACATTCAAGAGAGGGACTCCTTATATGGAGTTACATAGTGTGCTACTATAAATCATCAAATTTATTATAAATTCTGTTATAGAATACATATAAAACGTGATTCTAATATAGAATACTATAAAATAAATCTATTTTAAGTAATTTAACACTTAAAATTTGATTAAAAAAGTATATTTTCGAAACTGATTCTACAATAGAATAATTCTGGATGATTATTATTCTGTTATAGAATCATGTTGAGATATTGCATAATTTTAGATGATCTTTGCAATAAAAAAAATTGTATAACTTCGTTTTCGGTTTAATAATCAAAATTTGCAATTATATTTCATAAAAAATATAATAAAATATATATTATTAATATATTTATAATGATGTGCTACGTAACTCCATATAAGAGGGTATGCTATGGAGTGCTACCCATATATATATATATATATATATATATATATATATATATATATATATATATATATATATATATGTATAGGGTCGTGCTCAAAAGAGAACCGATGCTTAAATTAATAGAACTATACAACCACTAAGGTTTTGTGCAGAACCCTGTTTTTTACTTAGATTTTGAGGATCTAAATGTAAATACATTTTTTTTGCATCATTGTGTGTGTTCAAAAATAATTTTAAAATATAATATATTGATAAGACAATTTTTTTGGTTTTATGTGGAACAGGACCATGTATGTAGAATAATATTATTTTTAATCCATAATTGTTGTTTAACATGTGAGATACTATTACAATTCATAATAAAAAGTCAATTAGCTTAAAATTAAAATCTAATTCAAATTTTAGATGAGATTCCACATTTGATTTTGTAGTGTTCTTCTTTTAATGGTCTTCTTCATTGAGCAATTTTTGATATATATATATATATATATATATATATATATATATATATATATATATATATATATATATATATATATATATATATATAGGGGGCTATTCCAGTACAAACTAACATAATCTAAAAACCTACAAACTAAGCCCAGCCCAAGACATAACCCAATCCACTACTGCCTACAGCCCAAAACAAAATCCAAAAATAAAATTAACGGTACATAGCTAAATCAAAAAAAGAATATGGATACAACATATACGCGCATTACAGTTACATAGCAATACTCCTCCGCACTGTTCATCTTCACAAAAGGTAAAAATCACTGAACATTTGTTCAAATCACAGCGTCATCTCCGTTATTTAGTGATTGTTCTGCGTTTCTGAAGCTCAAACTCTCTACAGGCACAAATTTGAGACGAGGCGAGAGCGAATCAAGCAACGAAAGCACAAACAAGCAGAATTTTGTGTGAAATTGTTCATATGGTGTGTTTTCCTCATAAAAATATCATGTAAGCAATATTACATAGTTAAGTAGCTATATTTTTTCCGGCATCTTCTTCCAAATGTACACAAAAATGCACAGCACTAGGATCCCACAAATTTTCCTGGGCTCAATTGTACCTTCCACCACCACCCTAGCTTGTCTCCCCAAACGAGGACTGAGCTGTATTCTCTTTGTCTACACAGCAGCATTGGACGTGGCGTCGGGGACTCACGGTGACGTTCCACAACATCTCCTCTGCCCTCTCAGCCTTTGCTTTCAAAATTTCGGCCTGAGATTTGTAATGCGCTACCTGCTCTTCTAGTTCAATATTTTTCCTTTTACTGTTGTCCAATTCTCTGTTCCTGTTGTTTATGACCTCATTCAGAGATGCCAGCCTTTCTTGGAAAGAAGAAATCATCCTCATCTCTTTCTCTTTATGTATGATGGAGGCTCGCTCTTCTGCATGCCTCAGTATATCATTATATTTGGTACTCAAGTACCCGTTGCAAGTTTCTCAGATTTGTTCATACTGCATATATGTATCATGTAACAATAACTATGTGTTACAAAATTATTGTGACAAAAAGCCTAACCATTAACAAACATACATGCACAAATTAATAAGGTGTGTATGTAATTGGTAAATTATTGTTTGTACTATTACCAATTTCTTGTTATTGCTAGGCCTAATGTGCCAACACAAAAGAAAAGGTTGGTCACATTTTTATTCTGGAAAGAAACAAAAATTAAAATATTTCAACTGTGTGGTGTGTACATATTATAGAAAAATACCATATTTGAGTAAAATATATTGAGCAAATATGTGTGTGTGTGGGTAAACACACCTGGGATTTGAATAATCTCTCAAAGAGATCTTCACGTGGTAGTGACGGCTCGTTGAAGTCCGAATGACCGATCATATGGGGAGCTGGAGACTGAGAAACACTCTGCTCGTTTTCATTCAGAAGAGTGGGAAAGAGTTCAAGCATTGATCGATCTTTTGCTGCTACTGCCTAACTCCTGACATGTGTTCTTTCTCTTGCCAGATGCCAAATGAGCGACATTGCCGGCTACATTGACAAAAATTATAGGAAAAATGTTAAATAAGAGACTTCAAATATATTTTGTATTATGTCACACAAATAAAAATAACCATTATGTGTATTTATGTGCAATTCAGAATGTTATTGACCTCTATTGTTGGTGGACTCCATTGATTACTGAAATGTTGGCCGAAGCACTTGGAAATATATGTTACGTGTGTGTGGCGAGCAGATAGATGGATGATTGGTAAAACCCTATAGATGTGTGTGTGTATATATATACATGTGATGAGTTTATGTGTAATACTATAGTGTACAGAAAGGAAAACATTTAAGAGATGCAATTTATGTTCAGGAGACCCGTCCACACCATTTTCAGGATCATTGTAATTTTATCAAAAAAATAACTATATTAGCTAGTAAACCTATTTTCAAAAAAAAAAAAAAAAACTACATCGGCTAGTAATTAATATAATATCATGAGAATAAACATGAAATCAACTTAATAGTATATTTATTGATTAAAGAGTGATCAATGCAAGGAATGGTCTTATTTCAATCATTATTTTTTGTTAGTGAAATATATGGTCTTCTTTCAAGTATTTTTTTTAGGGTGATGTATAAAGAATTATACCTGACAAATACTAACACTACTTTAGCGTTAAGTTTAATTAGACTCAATGTCTTAGAGTGGATTGCTAATTTTAAAAAAAATCATATTTTTCATATATTTTATTAGAACGAAGTAATTAAGATATGATTAATTAATAATACAAAAGTCAACCAAACATTAGTTTAAGAATATAAAATAAATTTAACACAAAAGGTGAATTTTTATCGATAAAATTGGATAAATTTTAAAAAAATCATGGCTTAACAATTAATAATATATGTCGGTTTTACATTATAGGTACACCTATTATATTGAATGATACTCCAATTTATGATCATACTTTTTGATCTACATTTGGATCTATATTTTACCACTAAGTGGACATGGTCAACATAAAGATTGTCCACTCAAGATCCAGAGGAATTCAAAAGAGTCACCAAAAGTTTAACACGGAAACTTAATTTCTATCAATTAATTTATATAAAATTGGATAAAGTTTAAAAAAAATGGCATAAAAATTAATAACAAATGTCATTAATATTAAAATAAATTAATATAATATTATGTCAATATCTACATTATAGGTGCACCCATCATATTTGATTAATGATACTTGATCATTCTTTTTTTCTATATTTAGATTTATATGGTCAGCTGAAAAATTGTCACACTAAGTCCAAGACCCACAAGAATTCAAAAAAGTCACCAAAGGGTTAACTAGACCTCTAAACCTAAAAGCATATCGGCTACTTAATTTACAGGTGGCTTTAAAAATAAAAAAGAGCTAGGTAAATTTTGTATTAAAAGTTTTGAAGACTTTCTGGTAGAATATAACATAAAGTTAGATTTAATCTAACTTTAAATAAAGTAAGATTTGTTAATAGGGCAGTTGCCATTAGCTAAAACTCTTAGATGAAAAACTGGAAAATTTGAGTGAAAACTAATAAATACAAAAAGATGATCTATTCTAATAATCAAAAAATATGATGGCAAAATTTTTTAAGTATATCTTCTCGTGTTTTATAGAAGATATATGTGTGTGTTTTTTTTTTGTGTGAGAGAGAGAATTAAAAATCAATGAGTTTAATATGTTTTAGGTATAACTAAATATGTCAAATATATCTCCTAAACCCAGTTGGTTCAAGATGAAGGAATGAGTATTGAATATAATGGAAATAGTTAAATCTCAAAGAATATTTTTAGTTGCATTAAACTTTTCACTTAAACTTTCTTTTTCAACTCTATTTGAATATGGCCTATCATCATTATGCATGTATGATGAGGGAGCTTACTATATATTCACCTCTTTTATGGTGATTAATGTAGGCACAACTATGCATATACTTAGTTGGTATATGTACTTAGTTCTAAAATGTGATTTTCCTGTTTTATTTAATTTTAATTCGTACTCTGTCCTAATTCAATTTCTTCTTCATGATAAGGCGTGTTGTCCAATTCAAAAAATATATATGGCACTACTAGAATTCTGTTAATTGACATAATCCATTAGACATCATTAGCTACCGATGTAAAAAAGTTCTATCAATATCGGTCCAAGTAAAATCGAGATCTATGAATATTCATAAATCACTTTTTAATTCATCCAATCTCCTTGGTTACAGTTTTTCATACAACAAAAAATATTATATGAAAATATTAGTTATGTACCCTATATCCAAAAAACGTATAAATGCTTTAGATATTATTTTGTTCTCCTCATAAAAATATGATGTAAGCAATATTACATAGTTAAGTAGCTATATTTTTTTCGTCATCTTCTTCCAAATGTACACAAAAATGCACAGCAGTAGGATCCCACAAATTTTCCTCGGCTCAATTGTACCTTCCACCACCACCCTAGCTAGTCTCCCCAAACGAGGACTGAGCTGTATCCTCTTTGTCTACACAGCAGCATTGGACGTGGCGTCGGAGACTCACGATGACGTTCCACAACATCTCCTCTGCCCTCTCAGCCTTTGCTTTCCGAATTTCGGCCTGAGATTTGTAATGCGCTACCAGCTCTTCTAGTTCAATATTTTTCCTTTTACTGTTGTCCAATTCTGTGTTCTTTTTGTTTATGACCTCATTTAGAGATGCCAGCCTTTCTTGGAAAGAAGAAATTATCCTCATCTCTTTCTCTTTATGTATGATGGAGGCTCGCTCTTCTGCATGCCTCAGTATATCATTATATTTGGTACTCAAGTACCCGTTGCAAGTTTCTCTGATTTGTTCATACTGCATATATGTATCATGTAACAATAACTATGTGTTACAAAATTATTGTGACAACAAATCTAACCATTAACAAACATACATGCGCAAATTAATAACGTGTATGTAATTGGTAAATTATTGTTTGTACTATTACCAATTTCTTGTTATTGCTAGGCCTAATGTGCCAACACAAAAGAAAAGGTAAGTAACATTTTTATTCTGGAAAGAAACAAAAATTAAAATATTTCAACTGTGTGGTGTGTACATATTATAGAAAAATACCATATTGAGTAAAATATATTGAGCAAATATGTGTGTGTGTGTAAACACACCTGGGATTTGAATAATCTCTCAAAGAGATCTTCAGGTGGGAGTGATTGCTCGTTGAAGTCCGAATGACCGTTCATATGGGGAGCTGGAAACTGAGAACACTCTGTTCGTTTTCATTCAGAAGAGTGGGAAAGAGTTCAAGCATTGCTCTTTTGCTGCTACTGCCTACCTCCTGACATGTGTTCTTTCTCTTGCCAGATGCCAAAGAAGCGACATTTCTGGCTACATTGACAAAAATTATAGGAAAAATGTTAAATAAGAGACTTCAAATATATTTTGTATTATGTCACACAAATATAAATAACGATTTTGTGTATTTATGTGCCATTCAGAATGTTACTGACCTCTGTTGTTGGTGGACTCCATTGATTACTGAAATGTTGGCTGAAGCACTTGGAAATATATGTTACCTGTGTGTGGCGAGCAGATAGATGGATGATTGGTAAACCCGTATAGATGTGGGTATATATATATATATATATATATATATATATATATATATACATGTGAGTATATGTGTAATTATCATAGTGTACAGAAAGGAAAACATCTAAGAGACGCAATTTATGTTCAAGAGATGCGTCCACACCATTTTCAGGATCATTGTAATTTTATCAAAAAAAAATAACTATATCAGCTAGTAAACCTACTTTCAAAAAAAAAAAAACTATATCGGCTAGTAATTAATATAATATCATGAGAATAAACCGTTAAATCAACTTAATAGTATATTTATTGATTAAAGAGTGATCAGTGCAAGGAATATTTTGTTTTAGGGTGATGTATAAAGATTTATATCTGACAAATACTAACACTACTTTAGCGTTAAGTTTAATTAGACTCAATGTCTTAGAGTATGGATTGCTAATTTAAAACAAAATTTTCATATTTTTCAAATATTTTATTAGAACAAAGTAATTAAGATATGATTAATTAATAATACAAAAATCAACCAAACATTATTTTAAGAATATAAAATAAATTTAACACAAAAAGTGAATTTTTATCAATAAAATTGGATAAATTTTAAAAAAAATCATGGCATAAAAATTAATAATATAAGTCGGTTTTACATTATAGGTACACCTATCATATCTCAATGATACTCCAATTTATGACCATACTTTTTGATCTATATTTGGATCTATATTTTACCACTAAGTGGACATGGTCAATTTAAAGATTGTCCACTCAAGATCCAAAAGAATTCAAAAGAGTCACAAAAAGTTTAACACGGAAAGTTAATTTCTATCAAATAATTTATATAAAATTGGATAAAGTTTAAAAAATCATGGCATAAAAATTAATAACAAATGTCATTAATATTAAAATAAATTAATATAATATTATGTCAATATCTACATTATAGGTGCACCCATCATATTTGATTAATGAATATACTTGATCATTCTTTTTTTCTATATTTAGATTTATATGGTCAGCTGAAAAATTGTCACACTAAGTCCACTCAAAGCCCACAAGAATTCAAAAGAGTCACCAAAGGGTTAACTAGACCTCTAAACCTAAAAACATATTGGCTACTTAATTTAGAGGTGGCTTTAAAAATAAAAGAGCTAGGTAGATTTTGTATTAAAAGTTTTGAAGACTTTCTGGTAGAATATAACATAATGTTAGATTTAATCTAACTTTAAATAAAATAAAATTTGTTAATAGCGCAGTTGCCATTAGCTAAAACTCTTAGATCAAAAAGCTGGAAAATTATTTAGTGAAAACTGATAAATACATAAAGTTAGATAAAAATGATCTATTCTAATAATCACAAAATATGTTGGCAAATCTTTCAAGTATATCTTTTTGTATGACTTAGAAGATATATATACATATGTGTGTGTTTGTGTGAGAGAGGGAATTAAGAATAATTGAGTGTAATATTTTTTCGGTATAACTAAATATGTGAAATATCCCCTAAACCCCTGAAGGAATGAGTAGTGAATATAATGCAAATAGTTAAATATCAAAGAATATTTTTAGCTGTATTAAACTTTTCACTCAGACTTTCATTTTCAACTCTATTTTAATGTGGCATGTCATCATTACGCATGTATGATGAGGGAGCTTACTAGTCACCTCTTTCATGGTGATTAATGTAGGCTCAACTATGCATATACTTAGTTGTTATATGTACTTAGTTCAACATATATTTTTCGTATTTTATTTAATTTAAATTCATACTTTGTCCCAATTCGATTTCTTCTTCATGGTAAGGTGTGTTCACCGATTCAAAAAATATTTAAGGCGCCACTAGAATTAACAGACATCATCCATTAGACATCGCTAGCTACCGATGTAAAAGAGTTCTATCAATATCGGTCCAAGTAAAATCGAGATCTAAGAATATTCAGAAATCACCTTTTAATTCATCCAATCTCTAATATCACGGGGAAAAAGCATAAGGGTGCCCCCAACCTGTCTCTTCCCTCTTTTATGTTTTATATTTTAAGTCATATATGTTTTCCCCCTTAACCAAATATTCCCTGAGACAAATTTTACCTCCCGTCCAAAATCAACACACTCGCACTAAATTTAAAACATAAAACTAAAAAATAAAATTAAAATCTAAAAACTTAAAACACTCCACCCCCCACCCCCACTCTCTCAACCTTGCTTCCATTTAAGCTAATAAGCTGTTTGAATTGAATCAAAATTGTTTGAGTTCGACTTTTTTGAATCTCAAAGCTCAAGTCCTACTCATATTCGAAATTTGAGTGGGTAAGAATTTAAACCCTAATTTTGTTCAGACCCTAATTGGGGATTTTCGAACTCGAAACCTTAATTTATAAATTAGGATTATTGTATGAGTTTAATTGGAGATTTTTATTGTTTGTATTGGTATGTGGCTTTTATTTTTAGAATGTGTTTAAACACGCATGTTTGGCAGTTGGGTGTTTTTATTTAGTTTATATAACTTGCTTCTACTTTTTTAAACTGATACTTGTTTGTATTTTTATTTTAATTTATAGAATGTGTATGTGTATTATTTATATTTTGTACTTGTATGCTTGGTTTTAGTTTTGTTAATTTGGTTGATATGTTAACTTGTTTGTATAACTACTCATATGTATGCTGATACTGTTACTATATATTCACATAATTATTATAATTAAACATATGACCTTTATGATGTTTGGTCTTTTAAATGTGATTGTTTATTTTATTTGTAAATCCCAAGTTTTGATGATGACACAATTTAGCAAGCTACTTTCATTTCAGCTTAACATAATGTATTTACTCTGTTACAGCCTGCTCTATTAAATTGTCAATCTAACTCTGCAGGATTTATAAGTAACAGATAGATATATTCATATTTTAGCTTGACATACTGTTATAGCCTGCTGCTTTGTATTTCTAACCTTGTGTTGCAGGAATTTTACTATAACAGAATTATAGCGAGCTGTTTTATAATAGCAAGCTATAATAGAGTCCTACCAGAAGCAGAACACTTCAAAGATTGCAGCTGTTGACTTCTACAATTTATAGGACTTAAGGTGTACGTTTTCTAATCTGAATATGAGTTAAATATACATATTATAAGCTCAGATTATTTAAATGAAAACGTTTCCGAAAATGTAGGAGGTTGTTAGTGCTTTAAACTTATCTTTTCTAAACAACCTACCTTATCCCATAATCTTAGGGATTGTTGTTCTTAAACGTTTTCTAAACTCAGTCCTCTACTTTTATGGAAATTTAAACGTTGTACAAACAACCTGTAACGTTCATATTATGCAACGTTCATGGAGGTTTGGTACAATGTAGCCGTTATAGCTTTTAGTATATATACGGCTTGCTGTTTTCAAGTATAGTTAACAACTCACCATCTTGAAAACATTCTGAAATTCTCTTCTGAGTTATATCGTGTGTTTGATTCATATCTTATTAGAGAACATAGTTTGAGTTGTAATCTCTCATTTTTATTCAAAGTTGTATTTGATTAGTCACTAAAGCTAGCGGGGTTCTAAGTATAGAACAAAGGGGGAGTTAGATAGAATTAGTCTTCACAAGGTCTGAGGTGCTAAGGTTCGAGGAACAAGGTGAATTCAAGGAGGGAAGCTCAAGGAATTCAGAGGTTCAAGAACAGGTGCACAGGGGACTAAAGTGTCGAGCTGTTTTCTGTCTGCTCAAGGTTTCAGCAAGCTGCTTTAGGTGACTGGGTAAAGGGAGATATATTATTATTCTGTAATTGTTGGAATTTTCAGTAATAATATATTCTCTTACCAAGTTGGTAAGAGACCAGGACGTAGACCATTAGACATAGGGGTCGAACCTGGCTAAAATTGCTTGTGTCTGATTTACATTTCTGCACTTTACTGTTTTGCATAATAGCCTGCTATAATTACACTTGATCTGAAAACAGTAAGCTGAAATATTTGGTAAAAGTTTAAAATTGGTATAATTAACCATTTACACCTATTCACCCCCCCCCCCTCTAGGTGTATTTACATTATTCATTTCTCAAAGGTTAAAGAAGATAATGCGGCCTCTTCAGGGCGCACTTATAATTGCTTCAATACTTTAAATGGTCCTGATCTGTTTTACATTAATGGTTCTTTCTCCTTGTTATCCAGTGTATGTATCTTCTTAAAATTAGTTGCAGTGTTGTTCCTAGTCGGGTTAATATTAGATGAAAAATGAAAATCACAAATAACTTATTTTAGCTAATTTAATCAGTTCTTATTATTGGATGATATATTTTGTAGAATTATAAGGATATTACAGGTTTTAAAGCAATAATTTATGAATTGATATGTGCAGAGTCATAGGCTATATTTTATTGCCGATAAGAAAGTGCCTCTATTTTTGTTGTACTGACATAAAACTGGTTATCATAATAAATTGAATGCAATCAGCAAGGTACTAATTTCATATTCGTTGAGAAACTCCAGGTTTTGCTGTTGGATGGGCTTTATGAAGGTCTGAACCATGCTGAATTGTAAAGGGTTTACATTCATACCTTCCCATTCCAGCTCTTTATCCTAACATCATTCATTATGTTATGCATGTTTATGTCTTTAATGATAATGTTTGCGACACATGCTTTTGTATGTTTGTGACAGTGAAACGAGGTGTTATATATATAGACAAACCAAACAGTTGTACCTTAATTACTGTTTAATGAAACAGTTTATCTGATATATACAGTTTTGTTGGGAACTTGTTAGTTGTTTCATTCTTCTACTTTATAATTTTGAACAATATGTACTTCTCAGCTAAAGATCTTGACTAATTTTTTCTTAGAATATGTTGGCAAGACTGCTGTCCTTTTCTCAAGTCAGCTCACAAGCTGTGTGTGTTCTCTGAGCAACCTGCGTTATAGCCAGTGTAACGCTTCATGCATATGTGAACTTGGCTCGTGAACATGGCTCGTGGATGTGGGAATTTTACTAATGGATTATTTGTTATGAATTTATGATTCCTTAGAGCATAAATTAAAATATTGTTAGAATTTTAATTTATTTTTTTAATTAAATTAAATAACAAACAAGCTCGTAAATAAATTTATAAGCATAAGCTAACTCGTTAGCAAAGTTTATTAAACAAGCTCGTGAACAAAATTAATGAGCGGTTGGTGAGCGAAAATTCGTGAGATATGTTCGTGAGCGTATGTTAATGAGCAGTTCGTGAGCAAAAGCTCGTGAGACAGCTCATGAGACATGTTCGTGAGCGGTTCACGAGCCGTTCGTGAACAGAGTTATTCCTTAATGAGTCCATCCTCAAACAATATTTTTGGCTCGATTCAAGCTCGAGCTCGAGTTCGAGTTCGCTAATTTTTTAACAAACGATACACGAACACTTTAGAGTTCGGCTCGGCTCGACTAATTTACACCCCTAGATGGGTGATGACATCTAGGGGTGGGTGATGACATCTAAGGGCCGGGTGGGTGATGTCAATAGGCCTAGTTTCTCTTGGTTCGTTTTTGACTTTCACATTTAATGATTTGTATTTGATCATTATAACCTATATAATATGTATATATGTGTGCGCCCCACTATGTGTCAAAGAAAAACATTTAATCCTTAAGTATATATATGTAAACAAAGGAGACACCATTTTAGCCACAAAATAAATATAAAATTTATTATAAACATATCCAATTATTATTTTCCGATGTATGGAAAAAATTGTACTAAATGCGGACTCTACCTCTTACCCACCAATATACATTGTGTCATATTTTAATTTTCTTAAATATGTTGATTTATAATATTGACATTAGTAGATTTAATTAAATCTATTTAAGCAATCATAATACCATATTATTTTTCGAAACACTCGGACTGTGTCGCCATAGACAGCTAAAAATTGATTAAAATATATATAAGGAAACATGAGGTTTGAATGTTGGCCTTGATGTCAATATATGTTTCATTAAATTCAATTAGACCTAAATACCAACGCCGCCGGGATTGTTGCCATCTATTTAAGGTTGGCAAACACATGTATAGGAGTTTTATGACAAAAGTTAAAGAGTTGTGTGAGGGAGACACAACAAAAGACTTTTGTTATCAAGAGTGTCGAGTTAGGGTGCGACTCCAATTTTGTAATACATTCATATTTAGTAATTTGTGGTTTTACCCGCTCTTGAGCGATTTCCACCTTAATTGTTTGTATTCTTTACTTATGTGTTTGTTCATATATTATTAAATTGTTACACCTTGCTACTTACTTTTCAGGACTTTGCCGGAATCTATGGGAATTGTGCTAGCCATAATCATCCCTCCCTATCTAATCTAAAACAATATTTGTAAATGATTTTATATTTCACTAATTCAAGCTCATTATTGGCCACTTATATTTTAATATATTCAAATAATAATTTCTTTTTTTTTCATTATAAAAAATATATTTTAAATATATGGTATGGCATTCAAGCGAACTTCTTGGTATTAGATACATTCAAGATGGTTATTAATAATTTTTTAAAATTTTATATATTACTTTCAAGAAATTAGAGTAATACGTTTTTAAATTTCATTTTAGAAGTAATGTTTAAAAAATATTTTTGCTCAAAGAGCAAAACTTTAAACCATTATTTTTATAAGAGAAGAGAAGGAAACATACAAGACAAGATGAGTACTAAATATTGAATGGGATTTAGAGATATGCATTAATGAGGATTTTCTTTAAAATGTCCAATATTTACTCTTACAGATATTGGGTGGAAGACCACAAAATCCATCACAAAACATTGAAGTGCTCCCTTGAATCCATTTATGGCATCACAATCCATCACAAAACATTGAAGTGCTCCCTTGAATCCATTTATTCTTCAACCCACCCTCTCCAAACAATTTTTCTGATCATGGATAAAATTGATTCAAGGCCTCACTCACCTGTTAATTCTCCCGAACCTAAAGGATATACACTGAATCCAAATGCAGATGAATGGGACCCTCGCACTTGTACAGCATCTGTAAGGAAGAGAACCAAATATATTACATTTTCTGTATTTGATCGGGTACCACAAGCAGATGAAATTTATACTCATTTGAACAGGTAAGTTTTCCAAAATTTGATAGCATATTGATCTGTATAGTAGAACAATAGTTGATGAAAATTGAATTCTATTTCTATAAAGTTTTACTATTAAATTGCATATCATTTTTATCCCAATTAATAGTTCAATTAATCCCTTTTTCACTTGGTGGTGAATTAAACAGATTATTTGGAGATGTGGTACATGAGGTTTTTATCTTCGAAACAGCAGAAGAAAAGCCTCCCGCTGGTAAAATAATATTTAAATCATTCACAGTAGCATCCAATTTGCTATGCGAGAGACACTATGTCGATGTTCGTATGAATGGAACACAAATTCGTCTCAAGAACGTGGCATAAGATAGAGATCTTTATGTGTTGGATATTGTGGTAATTTGAATGTGTAATTCGATTCCGTGCAACTTTTCTGTGGAAAATTTGTTTAGGATGGATGTTGTGTTTGCCTTCTTACTAGCTAGTAATATATTTGTATTTGTACTTAATTATTCTATGCAAAGATGTTCTTGTTAATATATTTGTTGGGCTCTGTCCTTGGACGGGGTTATTGGTTTTTGAGTAGTGCTAGATGCACATAATTGTTAATTGTTGTGTATATAAAATTTGTACATAATGACGTGCGAAGTGAGGTGGTGGGTTTTAATTTGGTTGTTGATGTAAATGCATGGGCCATCCCAACTAAAATCCACTATATGTCATTATGTACATATTTTTATACACAATTAATTATGTGCACCAAGCAATTTTCCTTGGTTGTGGTTTGGCATGCATGTAAACGAATCCTATATAAATAAATATATTAGCTAAGCTTAGAAATAAAAGACGGCCCCAAGCTCCTAGTTGGAAGTGATTTCCTAGTGGAAGCTAGGTGTCATTTAACATTTTCCTCATATTTATTCATATCTTTTTAGATATCTATTAACTCAAAAACTTACATTTTGCTACTTATTTTTCTTAAGATTTTTCAAATTTTGTTAACTATCATCTTTGCTCCCTTTCTAATATGAAAATAAATTTACCAAATTGACAAATGTGTTTTATATTTCACTAATTCAAGTCCACTACAAATAAAATGTTCAATATCATTGCATTATATACATGTTTACTTATATTTTAATAGATTTAAATTTCAAATCCCTTTTCTTTCATTGTGTAAAAACATGTTCTAAATATTTGGCATGACACTCATGCTATTTTTTGGTATAATTAGATACATTCAAGATGGAAAATTTATTAACAAATTCTGAAAGTTTAAATATTACTTTTAAGAAATTACAAATATAAGAATATCATTTTAAAATAAAGTATTTGAAAAATATTTGGGCTCAAAGCAAAATTTTTAACCATTAATTTATAAGAGACAAGATGAAAATGCAAATTAAATGATGAGTACTAAATATTGATTTGACCCGGTTAATGAAGATATATTTTACAATATCTGATGTCAAATCTTATACATAGTATGTGAAAGAGGATCACAAAATCTAGAATTCTTGAGAAATGAGATTTGTGTAGGTAATAGTAATACCTTATTGTGGCTATCACAATCCATCATAAAATATCTCTTCAATCTTAAATTAGTTCATAAAATACATACTTGTGATTTTATATTAAACATTCATCCATCCAATTAAATTACCTTCTCTATGTTGAATCCCATACCAGGAGTCCATATAATATATTCTCATTTGAAGAGATAATTTATCTAATTTTGATTTTTTATTGATTTGTCTAATAGAACAACAGTTAGTTGTATTCCTATAAATTTTGTTATGGAATTGCATATCAATTTTTTTCCAACAGTTAGTTATATTCACAAAGATCTATATTTAAAGGGCTGAAATCCAATTTTTCTTTAATGGATCCGCGGAAAGGAGAACTCCCTATCCGCGGATATTATAATATCCGCGGTAAGAGCAATCCCCGTTCTGCGGATATTTATAGCGGATAGTTAAAATATAAGAATGGATCTAAGCCCTTGGAATATAGATCTAACGGCGTGTGTTAGATAACCCTTCACTCAGACGCAGACGCAGTTGTCAGGGACCCATACTTAACAATCACATAAAAAATCAATTAATCTATCAGCAAAATCTAAATTACCGTTAAATGTAAAAACGTATATAAATTTGAAAAAAAAACTGATATATATATATATATATATATATATATATATATATATATAAAATATTCTCATATAATATCTTTTCAATTCAAGATCTTATTATTATTAATGCATTCAAAAGATTTTACAATTTACTCATCAAGATATCTATATTTTGATTATAAAACCAGGTGGGAGGAGGGGCAATATAACTTAGATATTTAAAAAAACATCACAAAAGACCAGTATTTGTGTGATCGCAGAGAAACAAAATGAATACACAAAACTCTACATCCCCCATAAATCAAAGTTTCACCTATGACTACTCCCTAATTGATATGTACTCACTTGTCCCATTTAACCCTACTCACCATTACCAGGCTAGTGGAATGAACACACCAGTGCCACCAGGTTTTGGTCAACAACAGAGTGTAAATTATTACAGCCAATTTCCTCACTATCAAATGAGTCCGTGTTTCCCTGTTCAGGTGGCCACCCCCATTAGCACTCCAGGTTTTCAAATGCACCAGGGTGTGGGTTACTATGTTGTGCCAAATGTTATTGAACCATTTAATAATCAAGGGTTCATCATGACCAGTGCATATAATTCGATGGCGTCTGATCAGCCGCAGGTGAGGAATAATGATCCAGTGAATCACCTGAATGCTCAGGGGCCATCGCAGCAGATCCAGGTAGAGAGAGATGGAAATCTAGTGGAGGAGCCAGAACAATCTAATCTTCCAGTGACAACTCCTAGAATCCGCTGGACACCTGAACTGCAGGGACGCTTCGATGAGGCCGTAAAAGAGCTGGGAGGCTATTTTGGTAACCACAACTTAATTCATAAATTTCTTCATTTATTTTTCTAATTTAAAGAAATTAATCCAATTTACTTTATTTTAAATAATTAAAGAGGAGTATTGTTTTCAATATTTCTTGAATAAAAATTAATGACATATATCTTAATTCTATTTTTTAAAATGTATATTAAAATTATTATACTTTGGATTTATTAATGATTATATGTCAATATGAATTTAATTAAATTACATTGACGGTCTGATTTAATATTTTTTTAAAATAAATTATTAGTTTGGTATTTATAATAAAGGATCCAATCATGTAACAACTTTTTAGAATAAATTTTATGTATTTGTTTTAATTTTTATTATATATTTTATAGTAAATATTTTATGAATATGTTGTTAGGAGATAGCTTTCATGTATTAGTTAAGTTGTGCGACCAAAATATTTATGATCCTCTTATTTTATTCTCAAAAATCTCTATAAAAATTCAAACTCGCAAATTTGAAATTTTGATAAATATTTATCCTAATATACAAAACTTAACTTAAAAAATTTTAGTCATTATTAAATATTTAATAGTATAGAAAAATTAACCCAAACTATAATTTTTTACATAAAAGTGAGTATCCATATTATTCTAACATGATTAAATTTGTTTAGTTTCTTTTACAAAATTTCTTACATTAACATATGCAATGATGGATAATTATAATTATGAATATTCTTGAATATCTTTATATTGTTTAACATTTGCAGAAGCCAAACCAATAAAGATAGTGGAGAAAATGAACGTGCCAGGGATAACTAGGGACCAAGTAAAAAGTTATCTTCAGGTTTTGTCACTAAACTGTTTTTATTTCAAAACATAAAATTCATCATCCTCTAAACCATTGGTTTTCGTGGCAGAAAATTAGAAAAAAGATGTTGTCTAGGGAATCTGCTGAGGAAATGGTTGGGGGTTCTGCTGAGGAAATGATTGGTTCTAGTAAGTTTTCTTGCTCAATTTCTTCATAGATACATTTTCACTTTATAACAAGTATATAAAATAGCATACATATATATAAAATAAACCCCACATCACACTATTAATATACTATATATATAGTAATTTTATCTTTTGAAATGACCATATTTGGTTCTAATTTTTGTCAGAACCTGCATATAGACATTCTAATCGCTGCATTAATGTAAATTATAACTAATTGTATAATTTATTACCCCACTTTAAATTCTAAAAAAGGTAATAAAAGATGTCCAAATAGCATGTAAATCATCATTTGTTCATTTAACTATTTTATTGTTTAATATTTATGTCCTAGCCCATCAAGACAACACAACTATTCAGGCTGATCAGCAAGTCTCGGAAGGGGTGGAGGCATACACCAGCTTGAGGCCTAACTTTCAATCTCCCACTAATGTTCAAGAAGACAGGGTGCCGAGGACTATTGAGGTAGGTGATTTGCATGACAATGTATATATAGATGTCTTTTTGGTTTATAATAGCTTGTGCATTCTCCCAAAGTTTGAATTTAATTGTGTGTATAAATATGCAGGCACCCAATTACAATGAGAGTGTTGCACTGGTAGAGGACCCTGCTACCAATTTTAGTTTTAAAGACTATGATTGGTCCCCCAACCTCAATCAAGAATATTTTGAGGATTTTGATTTCCCAGCAATGATGTCGAGTCCATATGGCTATCAAAATGTGGGGAGTGCATCCAGGAGTGATTATGCACCATTTTCCGACTTCAAGGATTCGGATTTTTCTTTTCCTGAACCCCATGATTAAGTCATATTCTATTTGCCAATTTAGGGGTTAAAATAGTGAGGGGAAAAACCGTTTCTTTTTTAAATCAGATATAAAACTGTCATTGGCATTCTACTGATACAGTAGGCCATATTTTCAATACAGTGTGTTTGTATTTGAATATATATCAGTTCTGTGTAAAACATGTCACAACAATAAAGTATGGAAGAGATTTTCTTTTTGTTTTAGGGGAGAGAATTATAAGGATTTCATATTTGAGGCACCCCATGTATGCATCCAACAACTACCTGATATGCTAGAAACCGGGGATCCTCTCCTCATAGTTAGTTTCCTAAGTTTGCTAAGAATTTTAATTTATATTACTAATTTAAACTTTGCCATTAAACTATTCCATATCACTAATATATTTTTAATTATATACATTTTACTACTAAAAACATGAGGCTTCGAGCTAAGTTTCTTGTTAGAATTATAAGTTAAATGCTTCCCAAAGACAGTTTGTTTAAGGTTATATGTATTTGATCTATTATTGACTCATTAGTTTGTTGTATTTTCTTTACATATTCCTAAAACTAATGAAAATGTTAAGGGAAGCTTAGGTATTATTAGAATAATTATATAAAAAGGCAGGTTCACTTTGCAATATATCAATCAAATTAAGTGGTATAAGATCGAGCAAGTCATAATCAGTTAAGAAAGGAGTAAAATATCTAAAAAAATCACTTTCCAACTAGAGCCCACCCCCGTCCACTAGGCCCCACCTAGGCCTTACTAAGACCCACCTCGGAGTCCATTCTCGGGACCCACAAACCTCCCGATATTTTTAAAAGCATTGGTTTATGACTAAAAAGAAGTGCTAGATAGATGGAAGGTGGTTTACCACAATTCTAGCTATCAATGACTTCTTTTTAAATGAATGAATACACACCAGTAAAACCACCCAATACTCACAAACACTAATAGTTGTGTTGTGATTCTTGTGAAGTCTGCATTGCTATTTTAAAATTTCAATCCTAATCTAATAGGTTGGTGGTAAATACTAAAATTTGTTATCTATTTATTAATAAACTGGCATTTCACAGTCAAGTAAAAAAGTGAGAAGGGAACCTACTCATAAACGAAGTTTGTTTGGAAATTACATGTTACGAAGTACTCCACCCATATTGCCAAATAAAACTAAGACAAATACTTGATTATGGTGTTTCATAAAAAGTTATTTTCTCCTCTCATTATGTGATTATGATTTCTTTCTTTGTTGGAGTCTGTAATATATAGGAGAACTTTGTAACTAGTTAGTTTGTATAAATTTCCTTAAAATCTATAAACCAAAAAGTTATTTAAATATTTTACTCTTAGAGAAAATTTAATTTTACAATAATGTCTTAAATATCTCATTAATTTTATAAGTATTCTACTGATTTTTCGTGCTTCATAATGGGAAGGCGATTGCCCATGATGATGTAGATTATGCCAGAGCAAGGATGAGAGCATAATGCACTACAAGAAAAGCGGGCATTTCCGACCGCCAAAATCGGTCAGAAATAAGCAAAATCGGTCGGTTTTGAATGTGGTCAGTTTTCTCGATGTGCAGTGTTTTTAGTTTTTTTTAATAGTTTACTTAGTCGAATAGAATTTATTGTTTTTCTAAGAAGTCAAAACCGACCACCTGGGTTTTAATTCGGCCGGAAACGAAGCAGGCCATTTCCGACCGCCAAAATCGGTCGAAAATAATATGGACAACACCACATCCCCACTCAGCCAATCACAAGGCGACAACAAGAAGCTGACCAATTATTTTAAACCAGTCAAGGTGGTCGGAAATGACCACATGCGGTCGAATATGTGTCGGTCGGTTTTACCGACGTGGCGTCCATGTCAGTTGAAGAACGTTGGTGAGCGGGACCCACGCCCATTATAACCGACCGATTTGGTGCGGTCGGTAATGACGGTCGTAAATGACGCCATTTTTTACGATCGATCGCGTTTGGTCGGTAAGTCAGTCGGAAATGCCCGCTTTTTTCCCGACCACTTTGGTTGGTCGGAAATGCCCGCTTTTCTAGTATTGATGTCCGACGGAGCTGGTGGAATGGATCTTCTGCTTCTAATAGTTAGGGGATGCATTTTAATGTTTGTGAACTTAATTAAGGCCTCTTATAACTATTTGCAAGAGGATCAAAATTTGTGTATGATGATTTAGCATTTGCACTTGGACAAATATTGATTTAGTAAGATATATATAAAACTAGGGTGTTTTTGTAGTTGATTATAGTTAGGTTGTTGAATGTATTTTTTTGATCGTTTTGGATTCTCTATAGATTGATTATAGATGTGAATGTGTATGAAATTAATAAAACAATCGAAGCAAATCTAAAAATCTAAATATATGCAGCACAAAGGCCACTCGGCATAAGAACTTGCCATGAAACATTATGCCCTATTTTGGGTTTCTTAGAAATTATAACTATTGTTCATCATTGATATGTCATGATAATTAAGTTACTAACGTTTGATTGAAAATCTGTTAAAAAATTTTGGATCACTGTTAAAAGAAATTATATTGGCTTTTATTTTGAAATGTGTTATAATTATTGTATGACCCTTAACTTTGCATTTACCCTCATTAGTGTAGGCAATCCTTGGCCTTTCACTTTCATTGAAACTCATGTCTACCGCGCATTTATATAAAGGCTCACCTGTATTTGTTCTCAATATGAATAACATGACATTCTTTCTCTGTTTTAGTTTTCTCAAATTTCTATCTATTATTATATTACACCTTATCAGCACCATCATTGTTACTTTACTTTTCTGGGTGTTAGAAGAAGATTATGGCAAACTTGCTATACACAAAGGACAAGATCTTGAAAAGTTAAGCAATCAACACTTCAAGCTCTATGGTTGAAAACTCTTATGCTCATTCAGTATATAAGTGCAACCATCATGTTATTTTACATATATTTAACCCCATGCATGATTAAGCAATGATTCCCTCCCTACAAAAGATCTAATGTGGGCAAAGAAAATTCCAATCAACGAGCTCTGTCCTTTGTGCAATGAAGCCCCCGAATCAATACTGCATAGTACTTCGGTGTTTGTCCGTAGGCAAGCACGTGTTTGAGCAAACTGTCCCTTTCAACAACCATAGGAGAATTCTACTCTTTTCCGTAATGGTTACAGTTAATATTTAAGCAGAGAAGCAAAGCTCAGATTCACAATACAGTCATGGTCTTTTGGATGGTGTGGAAGGGACGAAATGAGCTGGTATGGAATCAGCGTGGTATGGATCCTAATGATGTGGTTCAATCTGCGTATTCTGTTCTTAATCGGTGGACGAGTGCTCAAGACAAAACTTTCGATCGTTTTATGGGTCTTATGACTCAGGAGGACAGACATGAGCACTGGCAATTATCAAAAACAAACAGGATTAAGATGAATATAGATGCAGCCATATTTGAAGAGTCCAACTGCTACAGTCATGCCTTTGTGGTTGGTAACCAAAGCGGTGAGTTTATGGAAGCAGAGTCGAAGTGTTCACGTGGTACAATCAATGCAGAGTTAGCCGAGGCCATAGGCATTCGAGAGGCTTTGAGCTGGGTTAAACAGAAACAAGTAGAAGGAGCCGAGGTCGAAACTGATTGCCCGCAAGTTGTCCAAGCCATTCGGAGCTCTGTGTCTAGTTTCTCTTATCTAGGGCGAGTGGTTGAGTGCCGAAAGCTTCTTGCAAGTTTAAAAGATCAAGACATTTTGTTTAGGTTTTTTAAACGATCGGCGAATAGCGTAGCTCACTATCTAGCCAGGTATAGTTGTTCAGTAGCAGATGGTAGAGTAGCAGTAGATGGCGGGTGGAAAATGTTCACCCAGCTTTTCATTCTGTTTTGTTGAGTGGTTTGAAGTAATAAAATCGTTCTTTTTATGGCCAAAAAAAAAAACAAGTATAATTTACATGCAATGCCATTCACCATTTTAGCTCATCTTTACCGAATCTGTACGAGTCAATTTTCAGCTTGACAAAGCAGCCCAAAATACTCCATATGCTTACTATATCTTGTTGATATTATCACTTGAATATTACACGTTTTGGCAATTTCAACTATACCTGGAGAGTTTTGAATATTGGGTTTGAGTTGAAATGTTATCATTGGACACTAGACCCAGCAAATTTTCACACGACACGAAAATTTAGTGTTTGTGTTTGCATTTTAAGTACACGACACGAAAAGGTACACGACACGAAGTACACGACTGAGATGTCGTGTCGGTTTTGTGTTTACCCTTCGGGTACACGACACGACACGAGGTACACGAAATAAATATAATTTAATAGTTAAATATTAATATTTAATTATAAATATGTATATTTATAATAAATATATGTATATTTTCTTTTAAAATAATACATAGTTTATAATATTGTAAGTGTAAATGATTTAAATATATATATTTCATACTATTTTGTAAATTTTTTGCCTAGAAATCTAATATTTACATTAATTTATATATTTATTCATATTTATATTTAAATTCGATTTTACACGAAACACGACACGAGAACGACACGAAAACGGAGGTACACGACACGAAAATACACGAACGCTAAACAGGTCGGTTTTGTGATTGGTCTTTGAGTACACGACACGAAAAGGTACACGACACGAAAGTACACGATCTGCACGAATTGCCAGGTCTATTGGACACCCAAATGCTTGCAAAAAGGTTAGATTGATAATTTTGTTAGTAAAAATGCTTGCACATAGAAAAGCATCACTCTTTTTCTACCAAATTGAGAATCTATTATCCTATATGGAAAAAGCTTGCTGCATTTGGACTTATTTATCTTGAATTAGCTTTGTGTTCATGTTAATGTATTTTGTGGGATCTGTCTTTGCATTGGGGGTCATTTGTTTTTCTAGCCCCTCTTTATGTGATTTGGAGTGCCTATAAATCTTATATTTCACTCATTTAAACTGAATATAAATAAAATGCTTAATATGATTACATTATACTAGTAATACTTATATTTTATCTTACTCATAAAATAGTAACCGTCTTTTCTTTCATCATATAGAATATGTTCAAAATATTTAGTATTGCATTCAAGCAAACAACATACTACGTGCTTGGCATCAGATATATTCAAGGTGGAAAATCTATTAATAAATTTTGAAAAGTCAATATATTGTATTTTATAATACACTTAAGAAATTATGAATATATGTTTAAAAATTTCATTTCAGAAATAAAGTGTTTAAAAAATATTTTGGCTCCATTATTTTTACAGAGAAAAGAAGAAAACGGAAAAAGAAGATATGAGTATTAAATATATATTTGACTCTAGGTGCATGCATTAATAAGTAATTTTTTTATAATATCCAATGTTTACTGTTATAGATATTAGGTGGGAGAAGATCACAAAATCCAAAAATTCATGAGATATCTGTTTGCTATATACAATACCATATTAAGGCATCACAATCCATCACAAAATATGTATCACAAAACTCTCATTCCAATCATTCCCTAAATTTCTTAGTTGATGCAGTACTCTAGATACATAATCTGAGATCTGATTATGGATAAAAATGATGTAAAATCGCACTCACCCATGGATTTTGCAGAACCCAACGGGTTTATACTTAATCTAAATGCTGAAGAATGGGATGCTCGTACTTTCCGGGCATCAGCAAGGAAAAGAACTAAGTACATCACGTTTTCCATGTTTCATCCGATACCAGCACCCGATGAAATTTGTTTTCATCTGAATAGGTAATTTATCTAAAATTTGATCTGATTCGTCTAGTAGAACAAAAGTTAATCAAAATTGAACTATATGTCTATAAAAACTTTTGTTATTGAAATGCATATATATCATTTTATTTCTAATTGAAAGTTTTGTTAATCCCTGTTCTAATTTTTTGTTGGCGAAAAAATGAATGTTCGCTTACTTCTGCTTGAACTAGATTATTTGGAGACGTGGTACACCAGATTTTTATCTTTGAAGCAGGTGAAGGAAAGCCTCCAGCGGGTAAAATAACATTTAAATCATTCACTGTGGCATCCTACTTGCTATGTGAGAGACCCTATGTGGATGTTCGAATGAATGGAACACAAATTCGTTTGAAGAACTTGGCATAAAATATCTCTAGATTTTTGTGTTGGATATTGTGATGACTTGAAATGTTAAAGTTAATAGCCTGCAACTTTTTTATTGAATAATTTGTTTAGGGATGATATTGTATTTAATTTGCCTTGGCACCGGTAATACAATTGGATTGGGGATCCATTTATTTTGATGGTTGTGGCATGATATATTTTTAAAAATTTAAGGACAATTCGTTGTAAGAGAATTTTTTTTTTTAAATACAAATACCTCATTCATAAGATAGTAGAAATTTTTAAAGTTATTTATTTTAAAGTCATTATCATTAAAATAGTTTTAAAATATTTTCATATGAAATTATAAAATTTGTTCTCTTCAAACTTTAAGGGTCTCAAATCATTCCTAAATTGACTTAATGGAGACTATATACCAAAGACCACACATACGACTATCTACAATTTCATAAAATAGTGTTCTATATTGGGCCCCTTTACTTTATAATACTATGTATTAAAAATGTATACATATATTAATAAATTTAATAGCTAGAGCCTTAAATATTTATATAATAATGCTAAAATTTCTTGGACAATGATTTCTAATAATCATTAATATCTATTAGTGTGGTTAGTTGTTAGTAAGTACAAGTATAATTAATCAAAAAATTACAAATTATGGTTGGTCATAAGTACAAGTATAATTAATCATCTCATTATATTGATCATTTCATATATTTAAATTGAATCACAACTTGCTTCATCTAATCATTGTCAACTAACTTAGCCTTAGAACACACATAATTAATGAGATTTATATGTACTCCTGATCACAATACAATTCAAACAATATATCGTTTTTTCGCTATTTATCATTTTTTTGTTTTTGAAGTTTTGATCCCTAAGTTAATTTTTTATAACAAACAATGATTCTAGATGTGAGTTTAGTATATAATTGCAAATCCGTAACAATTGTATGTCATGACATACAATTAGCAGAGAAAAATCGATAGATGGATTAGCCCTAATTCTTTTTATTCATATTATCATGGTGGATAAAAACTGACCCATTAGCGGATTTCTATGGTCCGCCCTTTTCTTCGGAGGGACGGATATGTTACAATAATCGATTAGTCCACCATCACCCTTTGTATATATATAGTTACAATATAACCCCTTTATTCACTTTTCTCTAATGAGAGATGTATGCCAAAAATAATAAAATCATGTCCGCCCCCTACACTCCTATATTTACTAAGTTCTTCCATCGCTATATATTTTACCCTTTCCTTTAAATAATTGTGGACCTATGCTATGGAATTTTATTTTCTAATATAAAAGGGTTTTAATAAAAATTAAATTATTTTATAAGAACATACACTAATTTTATTTCTGTTTTTTAAAAGAACTTGGTACACTAATAATATTACTTCACTTCGTAGGAACAAAATAATAGCATGTGTGTAATGTTAAATTAGAGAATTTTAAGTTTATTTTGACTTGTTCATGCATGTCTATTTTGTTGTTTTGCTACTCTTGTTTGTAATATAGGACAAGGGTGTATGTATGCTGGTTCTCTCTTAGAAGCCGTTGGGGGGGGGTTCTAGAATGTAACCGAAGAGTCCAGAATGTTACTAAAGAGAGTATGTTACATCAAGTAACGGTCCGAGATTCAAAATTGCAGCCACTATATGTATTAGAACCATGATATACCGATTTTCCTCACTACAGCTTGATCAGTAACAAATTATTCTTGACTTAATTGACAAATTTTCTATGGCTCAAAATTACAATTTACAAAACCAACCCCCAATATTTTTGTGTGAATTCTGCAATGAATCGTTATTAAGCTCCGTTAGCCTAACTCGTCATATGCGAAGAAACCACCCTCCTCAGCTAGTAAGGTTCAGCACTGATGAAGAAGTGGCTGGTGAAGGAGTCTATCCTCAACAGCTACCTACACCTTTGGTTCGTGAGACTGAGGTGGACAGCCCTAGGAGACAACTACGGCTTGAGGCTCGGCCACATCCATCAAGGATACCACGGCAACCTGGCCCAGATACCATGGTACGCACCAGGGCAGCTTCTGACATTGTCTCTGAAGGAAGTAGCAAGAAAAGGTTAATAATAAAGTTGGCCAAAAGGAACCAGGCTGTTGAAGAGGGATCTGTGAGGGCACCATTGCAGACACTATCCCCTGAGGCACGGCCTGAACAACCGGCAATGTTGCCACAAGGCGAGATTCAGGTGGACCCTGCCAGTGCTCGTCCACTACTGGATCTAAATAAACTTCCACAAGATAATGAGTAGGGATGATACGAAATTCCTTATTATTCATCGTCTTGTCTCCCTTTCTTGATGAATTATTTCTATGGACCAGGTCAAAACCGACCACCGTTATTGGTCGGTTCTAGCTATAAAACCGACCGTTTGTGGACGTAACTGACCATTTTCGACGGTCGGTTTTGTCCTGTTTTTTTGTAGTGTGGGTCATATTACTTGTGAGATGGTGCGTAACATTGAGTAGGGCCATGTGATAATTTAGATGAGTAAAAGGAGTGAATTGAGATCGGAGAACGGTGTAGAATGAAAATATTGCTTTATTATGGATTTACTTTTCTCTTCGTATCCTTCTTTATTAGGGATCTAATTTCAATACAATCGCTTTCCCGTTCACATTTATTCTGTTCTTGAATAACTGTTTCGCAACTAGCTGCAAGAATTGGTAACCCATTATAAGTGATATCAAAGCATAAGTTTCTTGACAATGATGCAACTTAGTGATGGTCGTGGTCCGACATATTTTCGTGGAAAGGGTACAAGGATATGTAATCATGAGACAAAACTCACTGAGTTGAATATATGGTCACTATACGTGTGCAGCTTAGATGGATATTTGGGATTAAAAATTATTTGAGTAAATTGAATTCTTACATTTGTAATAGGAGCAAACCAAAAAGGTGCATAGGTCATAGCTGAAGGATACATGGTTGAAGAATGCCTCATTTTTTATTCTAGATTTTTACAAAATGATAGTAAAAAAACAACGTATTTTGTGTGACGTCAAATGTCGGAAGTCATATCGCTTCTAGGCAAAAAAAAAAGATGAAAAACCTAGACATTTGGCAGAAAAATTATAAATGCTCATCGATACCTATTACTCAACTGTGGTAACACAAGTTGATCGAGTAATGTCTTCTCCCTAGTTTTTAACTCAAGTTTTTAAGTAGTTATAATACAAGTATATTTGACTATTCTAAAATTGTTTTAATTGAAGGGAACCTCTTTCCTTATATGATAATCAAATGAAATTAAAGTTGTATAAAAGGGAAAGAGACAACAAAGAAGAATTTTACAACTGGTTGAAGCATGTTGAAAAAAAAGGAGGAATGTTCATCTGAGTAGCCTTAACAAAGTGGCCTCAACCCGCAGCAAGACGGGGTAGTGGGAATGGAAAGCGTACGACAAAGTAAAGTGGTATTTATTTGACGGCCCTGACTCCTAGTATTTCTAATACAAAAGACAAAACCCCGTAGTTGGAGATGTTAGTTACTCGGAGCATCAAAAATAAAACTTTCATATTTTTAAGTATTTTATTATAAAAAATTAATTAAGATATGATCAATCAATAACACAAATAATTAAATAAAAATTATTGTTTAAGAATATAAAATAAATTTAACACAAGGTGAATTTATAACAATTAATTTATATAAAATTGGTTAACGTATTTTAAACGAGCATTGGACGTACGTGGCTGTCGCCGACTCACCTTGACGTTCCACGACATCTCTTCTGCCCTCTCAAGTCTCAGCCTTTGCTTTCCAAATTTCGGCCTGAGATTTGTAATGCGCTACCTGCTCTTCTAGTTCAATATTTTTCTTTTACTGTTGTCCAAATCTGCTTTCTTGTGTTTAAGACCTTATTTAGAGATTTTGTGAGAGAGCATTAGGATGTGCGCAGATCCCCCGTCCCCCAATGTGAACAATTGAGGGGGACGGAGGGAGTACATGACTTAAAGATGACTTCAAAAAAAACAGGAAGGTTTTTGTATTAAAAGCGGTGAAAATTTTCTGGTAGAATATAACATAAAATTACATGATCCAACTAAGATTGAGGACCACCCTAGCTAGTCTCCCCAAACGAGGACTGAGCTGTATCCTCCTTGTCTACACAGCAGCATTGGCCGTGGCGTCGCGGACTCACAGTGACGTTCCACAACATCTCCTCTGCCCTCTCCGCCTTTGCTTTCCAAATTTCGGCCTGAGATTTGTAATGCGCTACCTGCTCTTCTAGTTCAGTATTTTTCCTTTTACTGTTGTCCAATTCTGTGTTCTTGTTGTTTATGACCTCATTTAGAGATGCCAGCCTTTCTTGGAAAGAAGAAATCATACTCATCTCTTTCTCTTTATGTATCACGGAGGCTCGCTCTTCTGTATGCCTCAGTATATCATTGTATTTGGTACTCAAGTACCGGTTGCAAGTCTCTCTGGTTTGTTCATACTGCATGTATCATGTAACAATAACTATGTGTTCCAAAATTATTGTGACAACAAGCCTAACCATTAACAAACATACATGCACAAATTTATAACGTGTGTGTAATTGGTAAATTATTGTTTGTACTATTAGCAATTTCTTGTTATTGCTAGGCCTAATGTGCCAACACAAAACAAAAGGTTAGTATTCTAACATTTCTATTCTGGAAAGAAACAAAAATTAAAATATATATTTCAACTGTGTGGTGTGTACATATTCTAGAAAAAAATACCATAGCAAAATATATTGAACAAATATGTGTGTGTGTTTCTTCAAAAAATAATATGTGTGTGTATGTATAAACATACCTGATATTTGAATAATCTCTCAAAGAGATCTTCACGCGGTAGTGACTGCTGGTTGAAGTCCGAATGACGGCTAATATGTGGGGCCGGCCATATCTCGCCTACATTGGCTGGAGACTGAGAAACACTCTGTTCGTTTTGATTCAGAAGAGTGGGAAAGAGTTCAAGCGTTGCTCTTTTGCTGCTACTTCCAACCTCTTGACATGTGTTGTTTCTCTTGCGAGATGCCAAAGGAGCAACATTGCCGGCTACATTGATAAAAATTATAGGAAAAATGTTAAATAAGAGACTTCAAATATATTTTGTATTATGTCACACAAATATAAATAACCATTATGTGTATTTATGTGCAATTCATTATGAGCAATTCAGAATGTTACTGACCTTTGTTGTTGGTGGACTCCATTGATTACTGAAAAGTTGGCTGAAGTACTTGGAAATATATGTTACGTGTGTGTGGCGAGCAAATAGATGGATGATCCCGTTTAGATGTGTGTATATATACATGTGAGTATGTGTGTAATAGTCTACAGAAAGGAAATCACTTAAGAGACGCGATTTAACGTTCAAGAGACGCGTCCACACCATTTTTGGGGTCATCACAATTTTATTAAAAAACTAACTATATCGACTAGTAATCAACATAATATCATGAGGATAAATAGTGAAATCAACTTAATAGTATATTCATTTGATTAAAGAGTGATCAAAACAAGGAATGGTCTTATTTCAATCATATATATATTGTGAGTGAAATGTATGGTCTTCTTTCAAGTATTGTTTTTAGGATGATGTAAGGATTTATATCTTATCTTAAGCACACCAACAATACGTTACCATTAAATATAATCAGACTAAATGTCTTAGAGTGGATTGCTCATCTAAAACTAAATTTTCATATTTTTTTAAGTATTATAATAGAACAAAGTAATTAAAATATGATTAACCAATGATATAAAAATTAACCAAACATTATTGTTTAAGAATATAAAACAAATTTAACACTAAAAGTGAATTCATGTCGATTAAGTTATATAAAATTGGATAAAGTTTGAAAAAATCACGACATAAAAATTAATAATATATGTCGGTATTACATTATATATATAGAGGTACACCAATTATATTTGATTGATACTGTAATTCATGATCATACTTATTTATCTTTATTTTAACACTAAGTAGACATGGTCAACTTAAAGATTATCATATATACCAAAAAAACACTCAAGATCTACAAACTCAAAAGAGTCACCAAATAATTGACTAGACCTGTAAAGCCAAAAGCATATTTACTACTTAATTTATACTAATATATATACTAATGAAAATCATTAAGTTTAATACTTTTAGGTATAACTAAATATCAATCAAATATATCCCTAAAATTCGATAGCATTATTATGAAGGAATAAGTATTGAATATGATGCAAATAGTTAAATCTCAAAGAATATTTTTAGTTGCATCAAACAATTCACTTAGACTATCATTCTCTATATAACTCGGTCCGAATTTTATTTCTTCTTCATGTTAAGGTGTGTTGACCGATTCAGAAAATATACGTGCCCAAATTAATTTAAGAATCTATTTGAAATGGAGGTGTTTTAAATTAAGTGAGAAGTTTTTTTTTAAAAGAATTATTAAATTTCTACAAAAATCTATTTCACAGTTAAATAAATTCAATATATGTATTTATGTCTTCTTTTTGAGAAAATATGATTTTGCAACAATAATTGATACAGGAATCAACGTGGATGCAAATTTCAAATTTTCATAACAAATAAAACCATATATGTTGCTTAAAAAGTTGTAAAGGTGATTACTGTAATTAGAACATTTTAACTCAATAAACATCAACCCTCCTATCACAATAATTATCAAAAGTAAATAAATAAGCCTTTAAACTCTAAATCCCACTTACTAAACCCAAATCCTAAATTCTAAATACTGAACTTAAACTCTAAATAGGATAAAATACATCTCATTACAACTATAAGTAAATACATATAAGAGTGGAGCTCCAAATTTATTTAAAACAGAACATAAAAAAAAAGAGATATTTTGAAATACTTTAATCAATAAATAAACCTTAAAAAATTTCTAAACCCTCAAGTCTAAAATCTAATGATAAACATTATAAACTATTAGATTATGAGATTATAATAATTTGGTAGTTACTGTCTTTATTTATAAATTAAAAGTATTTTTTAATGTAACTTTTGAATTCATTCTTTTAATTTATTTAATATCTAAATAATATTAATTACGGGGAAAATTAATGTGACATTTTCTAACTAGAAAACCTTGATTATCATTATATACCTTGGTTTACCCTTCCTCATCCAACAAAAAGAATTGTATGAAAACATTAGTTATGTACCTTATAGGCTTATATCGAAAAATGTATAAATGCTTTAGATATTACTTTGTTCACCCCATGAAAATATCACGTAAGCATTGTGCATTACATATTTAAGTAGCTATATGCTCTTCAGCATCTTCTTCTAAATATACACAGAAATGAACAGCAGTGGCATCCCACAAATCTTCTGGGGTCAATTGTACCCTAGCTAGTCTCCCCAAACGAGGACTGAGCTGTATCCTCCTTGTCTCCACAGCAGCATTGGCCGTGGCGTCGCGGACTCAACGTGACGTTCCACAACATCTCCTCTGCCCTCTCCGCCTTTGCTTTCCAAATTTCGGCCTGAGATTTGTAATGCGCTACCTGCTCTTTTAGTTCAATATTTTTCCTTTTACTGTTGTCCAATTCTGTGTTCTTGTCGTTTATGACCTCATTTAGAGATGCCAGCTTTTCTTGGAAAGAAGAAATCATACTCATCTCTTTCTCTTTATGTATTATGGAGGCTCGCTCTTCTACATGCCTCAGTATATCATTGTATTTGGTACTCAAGTACCGGTTGCAAGTTTCTCTGACTTGTTCATACTACATATATGTATCATGTAACAATAACAATGTGTTATTACAACATTATTGTGACAACAAGCCTAACCATTAACAAACATAAGTATATAACAGTCAAATATATCCCTACAACTCCCTAGCATAAGTATGAAGGAATAAATATTGAATACGATGGAATTTGTTAAATCTCAAAGAATATTTTTGTTGCATTAATAAACCGTTCACTTAGACTAATATTTTCAACTCTATTTTAATGTGGCATGTCATCATTCTGCATATATGATGATGGAGCTTACTATTCACCCCTTTTATGGTTATTTATAATGTACCCTCAACAATGCATATACCTAGTTCTCTTCATATACTTAGTTCAAGATAAGTTTTCCCCTATATAGTTCATTTTAATTGATATCTGGACCCAATTTGATTTCTTCTTCATGGTAAGGTGTGTTGACCAATTTCAAAATTATATGCGACCAAATTAAGTTCAAAATCTATTTGAATTGGAGGCGTTATTAATTAATTGAGATGTTTTTAAATAATACATTTATTAAAATTTTACAAAAACCTATTTTACAGTTAAAAAATTGAAATGTATTTATTTACATTTTTTGTTTTGAGAAAATATGATTTAGCAACCATACTTGCAACCGGAATCAACCACAATGCATTTAAAATTTTCAAAATAAATAAAATCATATTAATTGCATAACAAGTTGTAAAGGTGACTACTATAGTTTGAACATCTTAGCTCACTATCAAATAAAACCTACGCAAAATTACTTGAACACCAATCCTTCCAAATATACACAAAAAAAGAGCAGCAGTACTATCCCACAAATCTTCCTGGGGTCAATTGTAGGACCACCCTAGCTAGTCTCCCCAAACGAGGACTGAGCTGTATCCTGCTTGTCTACACAGCAGCATTGGCCGTGGCGTCGGGGACTCACGGTGACGTTCCACAACATCTCCTCAGCCCTCTCAGCCTTTGCTTTCCAAATTTCGGCCTGAAATTTGTAATGTGCTACCTGCTCTTCTAGTTCGATATTTTTCCTTTTACAGTTGTCCAGTTCTGTGTTCTTGTTGTTTATGACCTCATTTAGAGATGCCAGCCTTTCTTGGAAAGAAGAAATCATACTCATCTCTTTCTCTTTATGTATTATGGAGGCTCGCTCTTCTGCATGCCTCAATATATCATTGTATTTGGTACTCAAGTACCGGTTGCAAGTTTCTCTGATTTGTTCATACTTTCATACTGCATATATGTATCGTGTAACAATTACAAAGTGTTACAACAATATTGTGACAACAAGCCTAACCATTAACAAACATACATGCACAAATTAATAACGTGTGTATGTAATTGGTAAATTATTATTTGTACTATTACCAATTTCTTGTTATTGCTAGGACTAATGTGCCAACACGAAAGAAAATTAAAAGTTAGTAACATTTTTATTCTGGAAAGAAACAAAAATTAAAAAATTTCAACGGTGTGTTGTGTACATATTTGAGTAAAATATATTGAGCAAATATATGTGTGTGTTTAATTAAACACACCTGTGATTTGAATAATCTCTCAAAGAGATCTTCAGGTGGTAGTGACTGCTCGTTGAAGTCCGAATGACCGTTAATATGGGGAGCTGGAGACTGAGAAACACTCTGTTCGTTTTGATTCACAAGAGTGGGAAAGAGTTCAAGCGTTGCTCTTTTGCTGCTACTGCCAACCTCCTGACATGTGTTGTTTCTCTTGCGAGATGCCAAAGGAGCAACATTGCCGGCTACATTGACAAAAAGTATAGGAAAAATGTTAAATAAGAGACTTCAAATATATTTTGTATTATGTCACACAAATATAAATAACCATTATGTGTATTTATGTGCAATTCAGAATGTTACTAACCTCTGTTGTTGGTGGACTCCATTGATTACTGAAAAGTTGGCTGAAGCACTTGGAAATATATGTTACGTGTGTGTGGCGAGCAGATAAATGGATGATTGTTAAACCCGTTTAGATGTGTATATATATACATGTGAGTATGCGTGTAATAGTGTACATAAAGGAAATCACCTAAGAGACGCGATTTAATGTTCTAAGAGACGCGTCCACACCATTTTTGGGATCATCACAATTTTATTAAAAAATTAACTATATCGGCTAGTAATCAATATAATATTGTGAGGATAAATAGTGAAATCAACTTAATAGTATATTCATTTGATTAAAGAGTGATCAAAACAAGGAATGGTCTTATTTCAATCATATATATTTTGTGAGTGAAATGTATGGTCTTCTTTCAAGATATAATATTATGAGGATAAATAGTGAAATCAACTTAATAGTATATTCATCTGATTAAAGAGTGATAAAAACTAGGAATGGTCTTATTTCAATCATATATATTTTGTGAGTGAAATGTATGGTCTTCTTCCAAGTATTGTTTTTAGGATAATGTAAAGATTTATATCTTACTCACACCAACAATGCGTTACCATTAAATATAATCAGACTAAATGTCTGTCTTAGAGTAGATTGCTCATCTAAAACTAAATTTTCATATTTTTTAAGTATTTTAATAAAGCAAAGTAATTAAAATATTATCAACCAATGATATAAAAATTAACCAAACATTATTGTTTAAGAATATAAAATAAATTTAACGCCAAAAGTGGATTCATGTCGATTAAGTTATATAAAATTGGATAAAGTTTGAAAAAATCATGACATAAAAATTAATAATATATGTCGGTATTACATTATATATATAGAGGTACACCAATCATATTTGATTGATACTGCAAAATGCATGATCATGCTTATTTATTTATATTTTACCACTAAGTAGACCTGGTCAACTTAAAGATTATCATACTAAAAACACTCAAGATCTACAAAGTCAAAAGAGTCACCAAATAATTAACTAGACCTCTAAAGCGAAAAGCATATTTACTACTTAATTTAGAGGATTAGAAGACATATATACTAATGAAAATCATTAAGTTTAATACTTTTAGGTATAACTAAATATCAATCAAATATATCCCTAAAATTCAATAGCATTATTATGAAAGAATGAGTATTGAATATGATGCAAATAGTTAAATCTCAAAGAATATTTTTAGTTGCATCAAACAATTCACTTAGACTATCATTCTCTATATGTACTTAGTTCAAGATGAGTTTTCTCCAATTTAATTTCAGTTTATTTGATACTCGGTCCCAATTCAATTTCTTTTTCATGTATGTTAAGGTGTGTTGATCAATTAAGAAAATATACGTGCCCAAATTAATTTAAAAATCCATTTGAAATGGAGGTGTTTTAAATTAAGTGAAAAGTTTTTTTAAAAAGAATTATTAAATTTCTAAAAAATCTATTTCACAGTTAAATAAATTCAATATATGTATTTATGTCTTCTTTTTGAGAAAATATGATTTTGAAACCATAATTGAAACGGGAATCAACGTAGATGCAAATTTCAAATTTTCATAACAAATAAAATCATATTTGTTGCTTAAAAAGTTGTAAAGGTGATCACTGTAATTAGAACATTTTAACTCAATAAACATCAACCCTCCTATTACAATAATTATCAAAAAGTAAATAAATAAGCCTTTAAACTCTAAATCCAACTTACTAAACCCAAATCCTAAATTGTAAATACTAACTCTAATAATTATATCTTAAACTATAAATACAATAAAATACATCTCATTACAATTATAAGTAAATACATATAAGAGTGGAGCTCCAAATTTATTTAAAACAGAACATTTAAAAAAAAGAAGAGATATTTTGAAATACTTTAATCAATAAATAAACCTTAAAATATTCCTAAACCCTCACGTCTAAAACCTAATAATAAACATTATAAACTATTAGATTATGAGATTATAATAATTTGGTAGTTACGGTCTTTTTTATAAATTAAAAGTATTTTTTAATGTAAGTTTTGAATTCTTTCATATAATTGATTTAATATCTAAATAATATTAATTACCGGCAATATTAATGTGACATTTTCTAACTAAAAAACTATGATTATCATTATATATCTTGGTTTCTCTTCCTCATCCAACAAAAAAAAAAAAATTATATGAAAACATTATTTATGCACCTTATATCCTACAAAAGGTATAAATGCTTTAGATATTACTTTGTTCATCCCATGAAAATATCACATAAGCATTACATATTTAAGTAGCTATATGCTCTTCAGCATCTTCTTCTAAATATACACAGAAATGAACATCAGTGGCATCCCACAAATCTTCTGGGGTCAATTGTACCCTAGCTAGTCTCCCCAAACGAGGACTGAGCTGTATCCTCCTTGTCTCCACAGCAGCATTGGCCGTGGCGTCGGGGACTCACGGTGACGTTCCACAACATCTCCTCTGCCCTCTCAGCCTTTGCTTTACAAATTTCGGCCTGAGATTTGTAATGCGCTACCTGCTCTTCTAGTTAAAAAATAGCAATGTATCTATTTACATTTTTTGTTTTGAGAAAATATGATTTAGCAACCATACTTGCAACCGGAATCAACCACAATGCATTTAAAATTTTCAAAATAAATAAAATCATATTAATTGCATAACAAGTTGTAAAGGTGACTACTATAGTTTGAACATCTTAGCTCAGTATCAAATAAAACCTACGCAAAATTACTTGAACACCAATCCTTCCAAAAATGCACAAAAAAGAGCAGCAGTAGTATCCCACAAATATTCCTGGGGTCAATTGTAGGACCACCCTAGCTAGTCTCCCCAAACGAGGACTGAGCTGTATCCTGCTTGTCTACACAGCAGCATTGGCCATGGCGTCGGGGACTCACGGTGACGTTCCACAACATCTCCTCAGCCCTCTCAGCCTTTGCTTTCCAAATTTCGGCCTGAAATTTGTAATGTGCTACCTGCTCTTCTAGTTCGATATTTTTCCTTTTACTGTTGTCCACTTCTGTGTTCTTGTTGTTTATGACGTCATTTAGAGATGCCAGCCTTTCTTGGAAAGAAGAAATCATACTCATCTCTTTCTCTTTATGTATTATGGACGCTCGCTCTTCTGCATGCCTCAGTATATCATTGTATTTGGTACTCAAGTACCGGTTGCAAGTTTCTCTGATTTGTTCATACTGCATATATGTATCATGTAACAATAACAAAGTGTTACAACAATATTGTGACAACGAGCCTAACCATTAACAAACATATATGCACAAATTAATAACGTGTGTATGTAATTGGTAAATTATTGTTTGTACTATTACCAATTTCTTGTTATTGCTAGGACTAATGTGCCAACACGAAAGAAAATTAATAGTTAGTAACATTTTTATTCTGGAAGAAACAAAAATTAAAAAATTTCAACTGTGTGGTGTGTAATTATTCTAGAAAAATACCATATTTGAGTAAAATATATTGAGCAAATATATGTGTGTGTTTAAACACACCTGTGATTTGAATAATCTCTCAAAGTGATCTTCAGGTGGTAGTGACTGCTCGTTGAAGTCCGAATGACCGTTAATATGGGGAGCTGGAGACTGAGAAACACTCTGTTCATTTTGATTCACAAGAGTGGGAAAGAGTTCAAGCGTTGCTCTTTTGCTGCTACTGCCAACCTCCTCCTGACATGTGTTGTTTCTCTTGCGAGATGCCAAAGCAGCAACATTGCCGGCTACATTGATAAAAATTATAGGAAAAATGTTAAATAAGAGACTTTAAATATATTTTGTATTATGTCACACAAATATAAAGATCCATGATGTGTATTTATGTGCTATTCAGAATGTTACTGACCTGTGTTGTTGGTGGACTCCATTGATTACTGAAATGTTGGCCGAAGGACTTGGAAATATATGTTATGTGTGTGTGGCAAGCAGATAGATGGATGATTGGTAAACCCGTATAAATGTGTATATATACATTTGAGTATGTGTGTAATAGTGTACAGAAAGGAAATCACTTAAGAGAGGCGATTTAGTGTTTAAGAGAAGCGTCCACACCATTTTTGGGGTCATCACAATTTTATTAAAAAAGTAACTATATGGGCTAGTAATCAATATAATATCATGAGGATAAATAGTGAAATCAACTTAATAGTATAGTTATTTGATTAAAGAGTGATTAATGCAAGAAATGGTCTTATTTCAATTGTTATTATCTGAGAGTGAAATATTTGGTCTTCTTTCAAGTATTTTTTTAGGATGATGTATAAGGATTTATATTTGACAGATACTAATACTACTTTACCATTAAAGTATAATCAGACTAAATATCTTAGAGTGGATTGCTGATTGAAAAAAAAAATTCATATTTTTGAAGTATTTTAATGGAACAAAGTACTTAAGACATGATTAATCAATAAATACTAAAATAATCAAATATTATTGTTTAAGAATATAAAATAAATTTAACACAAAAAGTGAATTTTATGGATTAATTTATATATAATTGAATAAATTTTAAAATAATCAATGACATAAAAATTAATAACATGTGACCGTATTAGAGTAGAGATACACCAGTCATATTTGAATGATACTTCAATTCATGATCATACTTTTTGATATATTTCACCACTGAGTGGGCAAGATCAATTTAAAGATTGTCATACTAAGTATACTCAAAATCTACAAGAATTCAAAAAAGACACCAATGAGTTGGCTAGACCTCTAAACCTAAAAAAAAAAAAATTGCTACTTAATTTAGAGGTGGTTTCAAAAAAACATGTAGGTTTTTGCATCAAAAGTGGTGAAGATTTTGTGGGAGAATATAATTTAAAGTTAGACTATTCAACTATTGATAAAGTAAGTTTCTTTAATAGCCCCGTTGTGATTAGCTTAATCTTATAGATCGAAAATATGATAAAATTTTGAGTAAAAATTAATATATACATAAATACGACATAAAATGATCTAATTTAATAATTACAAAATTTGATGAAATATCTTACAAATATATCTTTTACAAAGGATTAGAAGACATGTATAGTAATGAAAATTATTAAGTTTAATACTTTTAGGTATAACTAAACATCAATCAAATATATCTTTAAAACTCCATTGCATAATTACGAAGGAATGAGTATTGAATATAATGAAAATAGTTAAATCTCAAAGAATATTTTTGGTTTAATTTTAATTCATACTCAGTCCCAATTCGATTTCCTCTTCATGGTAAGATATGTTGACCAATTCGAAAAATTACAATGGCAAGGTCTGTTGACCAATTCGAAAAATTACACGTGGCACCATGTACTAGAAATATGTTAATAGACATGGTCCATTAGATATAGGTCGCTACCAATGTAAAAAAGTACATCAACATCGATCAAGTAAAACTAATATTATTTTGTTCTCCCCATGAAAATATCATGTAGGCATTACATAGTTAAGTAGCTATTTGTTCTTCAGCATCTTCTACCAAATATACACAAAAATGAGCAGCAGTGGCCTTATCCCACAAATCTTCCTGGGGTCGATTGTACCTTTCACGACCACCCTAGCTAGACTCCCCAAACGAGGACTGAGCTGTATCTTCCTTGTCTCCACAGCAGCATTGGGCGTGGCGTCGCGGACTCACCCTGACGTTCCACAAGATCTCCTCTGCCCTCTCCGCCTTTCCTTTCCAAATTTCGGCCTGAGATTTGTAATACTCTACCTGCTCTTCTAGTTCAATATTTTTCCTTTTACTGTTGTCCAATTCTGTGTTCTTGTTGTTTATGACCTCATTTTAGAGATGTCAGCCTTTCTTGGAAAGAAAAAATCATACTCATCTCTTTCTCTTTGTGTATTATGGAGGCTCGCTCTTCTGCGTGCCTCAGTATATCATTGTATTTGGTACTCAAGTACCGGTTGCAAGTTTCTCTGATTTGTTCATACTGCATATATGTATCATGTAACAATAACTATGTGTTACAACATTATTTTGACAAGAAGCCTAACCATTAACAAACATACATGCACAAATTAATAACGTGCGTATGTAGTTGGTAAATTATTGTTTGTACTGTTACCAATTTTTTGTTATTGCTATAGGCCTAATGTGCCAACACAAAACAAAAGGTTATAGTAACATTTTTATTCCGGAAAGAAACAAAATTAAAATATTTCAACTGTGTGGTACTGTGTGCATATTCTAGAAAAATACCATATTTGAGTAAAATATATTGAGCAAATATGTGTGTGGGTGTGTAAACACACCTGTGATTTGAATAATCTCTCAAAGAGATCTTCACGTGGTAGTGACTGCTCGTTGAAGTCCCAATGACCGTTTATATGGGGAGCTCGAAACTGAGAAACACTCTGTTCGTTTTGATTTGGAAGAGTGGGAAAGAGTTCAAGCGTTGCTCTTTTGCTGCTACTGCCAACCTCCTCCTGACATGTGTTGTTTCTCTTGCGAGATGCCAAAGGAGCAACATTGCCTGCTACATTAACAAAAATTATAGGAAAAATGTTAAATAAGAGACTTTAAATATATTTTGTATTATGTCACACAAATATAAATAACCATTATGTGTTTATGTGCAATTCAGAATGTTACTGACCTCTGTTGTTGGTGGACTCCATTGATTACTGAAAAGTTGGCTGAAGCACTTGCAAATAAATGTTACGTGTGTGTGGCCAGTGGCGAGCAGATAGTTGGATGATTGGTAAACCCGTTTAGATGTCTATATATATACATTAGAGTATGTGTGTAATAGTGTACATAAAGGAAATCACCTAAGAGACGCGACTTAATTTTAAGAGACGCGTCCACGCTATTTTTGGGGTCATCACAATTTTATTAAAAAAAATAACTATATCGGCCCGTAATCAATATAATATCACCAGGATACTTAATAATATATTTATTTGATTAAAGAGTGAACGAAACAAGGAACAATCTTATTTCAATCATTATTTTTTGTGAGTGAAATATATGATATTCTTTTAAATATGTTTTTAGGATTCGGCAAAAAAAAAATATGTTTTTAGGATGATATATAAGGATTTATATCTTACAAATACCAACAATACCACCATTAAATATAATCAGACTAAATGTTTAGAGTGGATTGCTCATTTAGAACTAAATTTTTATATTTTTTAAGTATTTTAATAGAACAAAGTAATTAAGATATGATTAATCAATGAATCAAAATTTAACCAAACATTATTGTTAATAATATAAAATAAATTTAAAACAAAAATAATATTTTTATCGATAAAATTGGATAAATTTTAAAAAAAACATGGCATAAAAATTAATAATATGTGTCAGTATTACATTATAGGTACACCAATCATATCTGAATGATATTTCAATCAATTCATGATCATACGTTTTGATCTATATTTTACCACTAAGTGGACATGGTCAATTTAAAGATTGTCATACTGAGTCCACTCGAGATCCACAAGAATTCAAAAGAGATACCAAAAGTTTAACACAAAAAAATGAATTTATATCAATTAATTTATATAAAATTGGATAAAGTTTAAAAAATCATGGCACAAAAATTAATATCATATGTCATTAACATTAAAATAAATTAATATAATCTTATGTCAATATCAACATGCACCAATCATACATATTTGATTAATGATACTTGATCATTCTTTTTTATCTGTATTTGGATTTATATTTTACTGGTAAGTGAATATGGTCAACTGAAAAATGGTCAAACTAAGTCCACTCAAGACCCACAAGAATTTAAAAGAATCACCAAAGCATATTGAAATTTAGAGGTGGCTTCAAAAATAAAAACAAGCTAGGTAGATTTTGTATTAAAAATTCTCAAGACTTTCTAGTAGAAAATAACATAAAGTTAGATTTAATCTAACTTTAAATAGAGTAGGATTTGTTAATAGGGCCGTTGCCATTAGCTAAAACTCTTAGATGAAAAATTGGAAAATTTGAGTGAAAACTAATAAATACATAAAGATGATTTATTTTAATAATCACAAAATAAAATGGCAAATTTTTTAATTATATCTTTTCGTGTGATATAGAAGATATGTGTGTGTGTGTGTGTGTTTTTGTGTGAGAGAGAGAATTAAAAATCAATGAGTTTAATATGTTTTAGGTATAACTAAATATGTCAAATGTATCCCCTAAACCCAGTAGGATCAAGATGAAGGAATGAGTATTGAATATAATGGAAATAGTTAAATCTCAAAGAATATTTTAGTTGCATTAAACTTTTCACTTAAACTTTTTTTTTTCAACTGTATTTGAATGTGGCATATCATCATTATGCATGTATGATGAGGGAGTTTACTATATTCACCTCTTTTATGGTGATCAATGTAGGCTCAACTATGCATATACTTAGTTGGTATATGTACTTAGTTCTAACATGTGATTTTTGTGTTTTATTTAATTTTAATTCTCAATTCGATTTCTTCTTCATGATAAGGAGTGTTGACCAATTCACAAAATATAAATGGCACTACTAGAATTTTGTTAATTGACATCATCCATTAGACATCAGTAGCTACCGATGTAAAAAAGTTCTATCAATATCGGTCCAAGTAAAACCGAGATCTATGAATATTCAGAAATTACTTTTTAATTCATCCAATCTCGTTGTTTAAAGTTTTTCACACAACAAAAAACATTATATGAAAATATTAGTTATGTACCCTATATCCAAAAAAGGTATAAATGCTTTAGATATATTTTGTTCTCCTCATAAAAATATCATGTAAGCAATATTACATAGTTAACTAGCTATATTTTTTTCGGCATCTTCTTCCAAATGTACACAAAAATGCACAGCAGTAGGATCCCACAAATTTTCCTGGGCTCAATTGTACCTTCCACCACCACCCTAGCTAGTCTCCCCAAACGAGGACTGAGCTGTATCCTCCTTGTCTCCACAGCAGAACTGGCTGTGGCGCAACCTCTGCCCTCTCAGCCTTTGCTTGCCAAATTTCAGCCTGAGATTTGTAATGCCCTACCTGCTCTTCTAGTTCAGTATTTTTCCTTTTACTGTCGTCCAATTACGTGTTCTTGTTGTTTATGACCTCATTTAGAGATGCCAGCCTTTCTTGGAAAGAAGAAATCATACTCATCTCTTTCTCTTTATGTATTATGGAGGCTCGCTCTTCTGCGTGCCTCAGTATATCACTGTATTTGGTACTAAGTACCGGTTGCAAGTTTCTCTGATTTGTTCATACTGCATATATGTATCATGTAACAATAACTATGTGTTACAAAATTATTGTGACAACAAGCCTAAACATTAACAAACATACATCCACAAATTAATAACGTGCGTATGTAATTGGTAAATTATTGTTTGTACTATTTCCAATTTCTTGTTATTGCTAGGCCTAGTGTGCCAACACGAAAGAAAAAGTTAGTATCATTTTTATTCTGGAATGAAACAAAAATTAAAATATTTCAACTGTGTGGTGTGTACTTATTCTAGAAAAATACCATATTTGAGCAAATATGTGTGTGTGTGTGTGTAAACACCTGTGATTTGAATAATCTCTCAAAGAGATCTTCACGTGGTAGTGACTGCTCGTTGAAGTCTTGACCGTTCATATGGGGAGCTGGAGACTGAGAAACACTCTGTTCATTTTGATTCGGAAGAGTGGGAAAGAGTTCAAGCGTTGCTCTTTTGCTGCTACTGCCAACCTCCTGACATGTGTTGTTTCTTTTGCGAGATGCCAAAGGAGCGACATTGCTGGCTACATTTACAAAAATTGTAGGAAAACTATTGAATAAGAGACTTTAAATATATATATTTTGTATTATGTCAAACAAATATAAATATCCATGATGTTTATTTATGTGTTATTCAGAATGTTACTAACCTCTGTTGTTGGTGGACTCCATCTCCATTGATTACTGAAATGTTGGCTGAAGGACTAGGAAACACACGTGGAGAGCAGATAGATGGATGATTGGTAAACCAGTATAGATGTGTATATATATACATATGTGTGTAAAGTGTACAGTAAGGAAATCACCTGAGAGACGCGATTTAATGTTTAAGAGAGGCGTCCACACCTTTTAGGATCATTGCAATTTTATTAAAAAAATAACTATATCGGCTAGTAAACCCCATTTGTTTTTTAAAAAGTAACCTATATCAGCTAGTAATCAATATAATATCATGAGAATAAACACTGAAATCAATTTAATAGTATATTTATTTATTAAAGAGTGATCAATGCAAGGAATGGTCTTATTTCAATCATTATTTTTTGTGAGTGAAATATATGATCTTCTTTCAGGTATTTTTTAGGGTTATGTATAAGGATTTATATCTGACAAATACTAACAATACTCTCTAGCGTTAAGTTTAATTAGACTCAATGTCTTAGAGTGGATTGCTAATTTAAAACAAAAATTTCATATTTTCTAAATATTATATCAGAACAAAGTAATTAAGATATGATTAATCAATAATACAAAAATCAACCAAACACTAGTTTAAGAATATAAAATAAATTTAACACAAAAAGTGAATTTTTATCGATAAAATTGGATAAATTTAAAAAAAATCATGGCATAAAAATTAATAATATATATCACTTTTACATTATAGGTACACCAATCATATTGAATGATACTCCAATTAACGATCATACTTTTTGATCTATATTTGGATCTATATTTTACCACTAAGTGGACATGATCAACTTAAAGATTGTCATACTACATCCACTCAAGATCCAAAAGAATTCAAAAGAGTCGCCAAAAGTTTAACACAGAAAGTGAATTAAATAAACTAATATAATCTTATGTCAACATTATAGGTGCACCAGTCATATTTGCTTAATGATACTTGATCATTCTTTTTTATCAATATTTGAATTTATATTTTACTACTAAGTGAATATGGTCCGCTGAAAAATTGTCACACTAAGTCCACTCAAGACCCATAAGAATTCAAAAGAGTCACCAAAGGGTTAACTAGACCTCTAAACCTAAAAACATATTGACTACTTAATTTACAGGTGGCTTTAAATATAAAAACAAGCTAGGTAGATTTGTATTAAAATTTCTGAAGACTTAATGGTAGAATATAACATAAAGTAAGATTTAATCTAACTTTAAAAAGTAAGATTTGTTAATAGCACAGTTGCCATTAGCTAAAACTCTTAGATGGAAAAACTGAAAAATTTAGTGAAAACTAATTAATACATAAAGCTACATAAAAATGATCTATTCTGATAATCACAAAATATGATGGCAAAACTTTTTAAGTATATCTTTTCATATGATTTAGAAGATATATATACATATGTGTGTGCGTGTGTTTATGTGAGAGAGAAAATTAAAAATCATTGAGTTTAATAATTTAGGTATAACTATATATGTCAAATATATCCCCTAAACTCCATAGGATCAAGACGAAGGAATAAGTATTGAATATAATAAAAATAGTTAAATCTCAAAGAAGATATTTAGTTGCATTAAACTTTTCACTCAAACTTTCATTTTTAACTCTATTTTAATGTGGCATATCATAATATGCATGTATGATGAGGGGGCTTACTAGTCACCTATTTTATGGTGATTGATGTAGGATCAACTGGGCATATACTTAGTTGTTATATATGTACTTAGTTCAACATGTATTTTTCTTGTTTTATTTAACTTTAATTCATACTATGTCCCAATTCGATTTCTTCTTCATGGTAAGGTGTGTTGAGCAATTCAAAATATATATATATATGGCATCAGTAGAAATCTGTTAATAGTCATCATCCATTGAACATGGGTGGCTACCGATGGAAAAAAGTTCGGTCCAAATAAAATCGAGATCTATGAATATTCAAAAATCACTTTTTAATTCACCCAATCTCTAATATAGGAGGGGGACATAAGGGTGCCCCCAACATGTCTCTTCCCTCCGCGACAAATTTTACCTCCCGTCCAAAATCAACACACTCGCACTAAATTTAAAACATAAAACTAAAAACTAAAAACTAAAATTAAAATCTAAAAACTTAAAACACTCCTCCCCCACCCCGACTCTCTCAACCTAGCTTGAAATTAATGCAGTGGTCTATAAGCTAAGCTTAAAAATTCAAGCTCAATAATGGAATTGAAGCTAAGTTTTTGAATTGAATCAAAATTGTTTGAGTCCGACTCGTTTGAATCTCAAAGCTCAACTCGACTCATATTCGAATTGGAGTGGGTAAGAATTTAAACCCTAAATGTTCAGACCCTAAATTGGGGATTTTCGAACTCGAAACCTTAATGTATAAATTAGGATTATTGTATGAGTTTAATTGGATGTTTTTGTTGTATGTATTGGTATGTTTCTTTTATTTTTAGAATGTGTATAAACACATATGTTTGGCAGTTGGGTGTTTTTATTTAGTTTATATAACTTGCTTCTACTTTTTTTAAACTGATACTTTTATTTTTAGAATGTGTATAAACCTTAATGTATAAATTAGGAAATATACTTGTTGGATATTGTGATGACTTGAAATGTTAAAGTTAATAGCCTGCAACTTTTTTATTGAATAATTTGTTTAGGGATGATATTGTATTTGCCTTGGCACCGGTAATACAATTGGATTTGTACTTATGATTAATTGTGCGGATCCATTTATTTTGATGGTTGTGGCATGATATATTTTTTAAAACTTAAGGACAATTTGTTGTAAGAGCAATTTTTTTTTTACATACAAATACCTCATTCATAATAAACTAGAAATTTTTTTAAGCTATTTATTTTAATGTCATTATCATTAAAAGATTTTTAAGATATTTTCATATGAAATTATTAAATTTGTTCTCTTTAAACTTTAAGGGTCTCAAGTCATTCCTAAATTGACTTAATGGAGACTATATACCAAGGACCACACATACGACTATCTATAATTTCATAAAATTGTGTTTTATATTGGCCCCCTTACTTTTTAATACTATATATTAAAAATGTGTACATATATTAATAAATTTAAGGCTAGAGCCTTAAATATTTATATAATAGTGCTAAGATTTCTTGGACAATGAGCTTCTTAATAATCATTAATATCTATTGGTGTGGTTAGTTGTTAGTAAGTACCAGTATAATTAATCAACAAATTACATGTGGTTGGTCTTAAGTACAAGTATAACTAATCATCTAATTATATTGATCATCTCATATATTTAAATTGGGTCACAACTTGCTTCATCTAATTATTGTCAACTAACTTAGCTTTAGAACACACATATATGAGATTTATGTACTCCTGATCACAATACAATTCAAATAATATATCATTTTTTCGCTATTCATCGTTTTATTTTTGTTTTTGAAGTTTTGATCCCTAAGTTAATTTTTTTTAACAAACAATGATTCTAGATGTGAGTTTAGTATACAATTGCAAATCCGTGACAATTGTATGTCATGACATACAATTAGCCGGGAAAAATCGATAGATGAATTAGCCCTAATTTTTTTTATTCATATCATCATCGAGGATAAAACTGGCCCATTGGAGGATTTCTATGGTCCGCCCTTTTCTTCGGAGGGACATATATGTTACAATAATCGATTAGTCCACCATCACCCTTTGTATATAGTTACATAATTATTATAATAGTTTTTATCACAATTAACTTTATTATTATTTAGATGCTGACAATATAACCCCCTTTATTCACTTTTCTCTAATGAGAGATGTATGCCAAAAATAATAAAATCGTATTCCTATATATACTAAGTTCTTCCATCGACTATATATTTTACCCTTTCCTTTTAATAATTCTGAGCCTATGCTATGGAATTTTATTTTTTAATATAAATGGGTCTTAATAAAAATTAAAGTATTTTATAAGAACATACACTAACTTTATTTCTGTTTTTTAAAAGAACTTGGTACACTAATAATATTACTTCACTTGGTAGGAACAAAATAATAGCATGTGTGTAATGTTAAATTAGAGAAATTTAATTTAATTTTGACTTGTTCATGCATGTCTATTTTGTTGTTTTGCTACTCTTGTTTGTAATATAGGACAAGGGTGTATGTATGCTGGTTCTCTCTTAGAAGCCGTTGGGGGGTTCTAGAATGTAACCGAAGAGTCTAGAATGTTACTAAAGAGAGTATGTTACATCAAGTAACGGTTCTCCTCAGCTAGTAAGGTTCAGCACAGATGAAACCACCCTCCTCAGCTAGTATCCCACAAATCTTCCTGGGGTCAATTGTAGGACCACCCTAGCTAGTCTCCCGAAACGAGGACTGAGCTGTATCCTGCTTGTCTACACAGCAGCATTGGCCGTGGCGTCGGGGACTCACGGTGACGTTCCACAACATCTCCTCAGCCCTCTCAGCCTTTGCTTTCCAAATTTCGGCCTGAAATTTGTAATGCGCTACCTGCTCTTCTAGTTCGATATTTTTCCTTTTACTGTTGTCCAGTACTGTGTTCTTGTTGTTTATGACCTCATTTAGAGATGCCAGCCTTTCTTGGAAAGAAGAAATCATACTCATCTCTTTCTCTTTATGTATGATGGAGGCTCGCTCTTCTGCATGCCTCAGTATATCATTGTATTTGGTACTCAACTACCGGTTGCAAGTTTCTCTGATTTGTTCATACTGCATATATGTATCATGTGACAATAACAATGTTTTACAACATTATTGTGACAACAAGCCTAAGCATTAACAAACATACATGCACAAATTAATAACGTGTGTATGTAATTGGTAAATTATTGTTTGTACTATTACCAATTTCTTGTTATTGCTAGGACTAATGTGTTACTAATGTGCCAACACGAAAGAAAATTAAAAGTTAGTAACATTTTTATTCTGGAAAGAAACAAAAATTAAAAAATTTCAACTGTGTGGTGTGTACATATTCTAGAAAAATACCATATTTGAGTAATATATATTGAGCAAATATATGTGTGTGTGTAAACACACCTGTAATTTGAATAATCTCTCAAAGAGATCTTCAGGTGGTAGTGACTGCTCGTTGAAGTCCGAATGACCGTTAATATGGGGAGCTGGAGACTGAGAAACACTCTGTTCGTTTTGATTCAGAAGAGTGGGAAAGAGTTCAAGCGTTGCTCTTTTGCTGCTACTGCCAACCTCCTGACATGTGTTCTTTCTCTTGCCAGATGCCAAAAGAGCAACATTGCCGGCTACATTGACAAAAATTATAGGAAAAATGTTAAATAAGAGACTTCAAATATATTTTGTATTATGTCAAACCAATATAAATAACCATTTTGTGTATTTATGTGCAATTCAAAATGTTACTGACCTCTGTTGTTGGTGGACTCCATTGATTACTGAAAAGTTGGCTGAAGCACTTGGAAATATATGTTACGTGTGTGTGGCGAGCAGATAGATGGATGATTGTTAAACCCGTTTAGATGTGTATATATACATGTGATTATGTGTGTAATAGTGTACAGAAAGGAAATCACCTAAGAGACGCGATTTAATGTTCAAGAGACGCGTCCACACCATTTTTAGGGTCATCACAATTTTATTAAAAAATTAACTATATCGGCTAGTAATCAATATAATATCATGAGGATAAATAGTGAAATCAACTTAATAGTATACATTTGATTAAAGAGTGATCAAAACAAGGAATGGTCTTATCTCAATCATATATATTTTGTGAGTGAAATGTATGGTCTTCTTTCAAGTATTGTTTTTAGGATGATGTAAAGATTTATATCTTAAGCACACCAACAATAAGTTACCATTAAATATAATCAGACTAAATGTCTTAGAGTGGATTGCTCATCCAAAACTAAATTTTCATATTTTTTAAGTATTTTAATAGAACAAAGTAATTAAAATATGATCAACCAATGATATAAAAAATATTAACCAAACATTATTGTTTAAGAATATAAAATAAATTTAACACCAAAAGTGAATTCATGTCCATTATGTTATATAAAATTGGATAAAGTTTGAAGAAATCATGACATAAAAATTAATAATATATGTCGGTATTACATTATATATATATAGAGGTACACCAATCATATTTGATTGATACAGCAATTCATGATCATACTTATATATATGTTACCACTAAGTACACATGGTCAACTTAAAGATTATCATACTAAAAACACTCAAGATTTGCAAACTCAAAAGAGTCGCCAAATAATTGACTAGACCTCTAAAGCAGAAAGCATATTTACTACTTAATTTATAGTAATATATATATACTAATGAAAATCATTAAGTTTAATACTTTTAGGTATAACTAAATATCAAGCAAATATATCTCTAAAATTCGATAGCATTATTATGAAGGAATAAGTATTGAATATGATGCAAATAGTTATCTCAAAGAATATTTTTAGTTGCATCAAACAATTCACTTAGACTAGCATTCTCTATATGTATTTAGTTCAAGATGAGTTTTATCCAATTTTATTTCAGTTTATTTGATACTCGGTCCCAATTCAATTTCTTCTTCGTGTTAAGGTGTGTTGACCAATTCGGAAAATATAGGTGCCCAAATTAATATAAGAATCTATTTGAAATAGAGGTGTTTTAAATTAACTAAGAAGTCTTTTTTAAAAAGAATTATTAAATTACTACAAAAATCTATTTCACAGTTAAATAAATTTAATATATGTATTTATGTCTTCTTTTTGAGAAAATATGATTTTGCAACCATAATTGAAACGCGAATCAAAGTGGATGCAAATTTTAAATTTTCATAACAAATAAAATCATATTTGTTGCTTAAAAAGTTGTAAAGGTGATTACTGTACTTAGAACAATTTAACTCAATAAACATCAACCCTCTTATCACAGTAATTATCAAAAAGTAAATAAATAAGCCTTTAAACTCTAAATCCCACTTACTAAACCCAAATCCTAAATTCTAAATATGAACTCTAATAATTATATCTTAAACTCTAAATACGATAAAATACGTCTCATTACAACTATAAGTAAATACATACTGTATAAAAGTGGAGCTCCAAATTTATTTAAAATAGAACATTAAGAAAAAAGAGATATTGTAAAATACTTTAACCAATAAATAAATCTTAAACACTTCCTAAACCCTCAAGTCTGAAACCTAATAATAAACATTATAAACTATTAGATTTTTGGTAGTTACGGTCTTTATTTATAAATTAAAAATATTTTTTTAATGTAACTTCTGAATTCATTCTTTTAATTGATTTAATATCTAAATAATATTAATTACCGGCAATATTAATGCGATATTTTCTAACTTAAAAACTATAATTATCATTATATATCTTGGTTTACCCTTCCTCATCCAACAAAAAGAATTATACGAAAACATTAGTTATGTACCCTATATAGAAAAAAAGGTATAAATGCTTTAGATATTACTTTGTTCACCCCATGAAAATATCACGTAAGCATTACATATGTACGTAGCTATATGCTCTTCAGCATCTTCTTCTAAATATACACAGAAATGAACAGCAGTGGCATCCCACAAATCTTCCTGGGGTCAATTGTACCTTCCCCGACCACCCTAGCTAGTCTCCCCAAACGAGGACTGAGCTGTATCCTCCTTGTCTCCACAGCAGCATTGGACGTGGCGTGGGGGACTCACGGTGACGTTCCACAACATCTCCTATGCCCTCTCCGCCTTTGCTTTCCAAATTTCGGCCTGAGATTTGTAATGGGCTACCTGCTCTTCTAGTTCAATATTTTTCCTTTTACTGCTGTGTTCTTGTCATTTATGACCTCATTTATAGATGCCAGCTTTTCTTGGAAAGAAGAAATCATACTCATCTCTTTCTCTTTATGTATTATGGAGGCTCGCTCTTCTGCATGCCTCAGTATATCATTGTGTTTGGTACTCAAGTACCGGTTGCAAGTTTCTCTGATTTGTTCATACTGCATTATTGTGACAATAACAATGTGTTACAACATTATTGTGACAACAAGCCTAACCATTAACAAACATAAGTATATAACAGTCAAATATATATATCCCTAAAACTCCCTAGCATAAGTATGAAGGAATGAGTATTGAATACGAAAGAATTTGTTAAATCTCAAAGAATATTTTTATTGCATTAAACCGTTCACTTAGACTAATATTTTCAACTCTATTTTAATGTGGCATGTCATCATTCTGCATATATGATGATGGAGCTTACTATTCACCCCTTTTATGGTTATTAATGTACCCTCAACAATGCATATACCTAGTTCTCTACATATACTTAGTTCAAGATAAGTTTTCCCCTATATTATTTCATTTTAATTGATATCTGGACCCAATTCGATTTCTTCTTCATAGTAAGGTGTGTTGACCAATTCGAAAATTATATGTGACCAAATTACGTTAAGAATCTATTTGAATTGGAGGCGTTATTAATTAATTGAGATGTTTTTAAATAATACAATTTTTAAAATTTTACAACAATACACAAAAAAGAGCAGCAGTAGTATCCCACAAATCTTCCTGGGGTCAATTGTAGGACCACCCTAGCTAGTCTCCCGAAACGAGGACTGAGCTGTATCCTGCTTGTCTACACAGCAGCATTGGCCGTGGCGTCGGGGACTCACGGTGACGTTCCACAACATCTCCTCAGCCCTCTCAGCCTTTGCTTTCCAAATTTCGGCCTGAAATTTGTAATGCGCTACCTGCTCTTCTAGTTCGATATTTTTCCTTTTACTGTTGTCCAGTACTGTGTTCTTGTTGTTTATGACCTCATTTAGAGATGCCAGCCTTTCTTGGAAAGAAGAAATCATACTCATCTCTTTCTCTTTATGTATGATGGAGGCTCGCTCTTCTGCATGCCTCAGTATATCATTGTATTTGGTACTCAAGTACCGGTTGCAAGTTTCTCTGATTTGTTCATACTGCATATATGTATCATGTGACAATAACAATGTTTTACAACATTATTGTGACAACAAGCCTAAGCATTAACAAACATACATGCACAAATTAATAACGTGTGTATGTAATTGGTAAATTATTGTTTGTACTATTACCAATTTCTTGTTATTGCTAGGACTAATGTGTTACTAATGTGCCAACACGAAAGAAAATTAAAAGTTAGTAACATTTTTATTCTGGAAAGAAACAAAAATTAAAAAATTTCAACTGTGTGGTGTGTACATATTCTAGAAAAATACCATATTTGAGTAATATATATTGAGCAAATATATGTGTGTGTGTAAACACACCTGTGATTTGAATAATCTCTCAAAGAGATCTTCAGGTGGTAGTGACTGCTCGTTGAAGTCTGAATGACCGTTAATATGGGGAGCTGGAGACTGAGAAACACTCTGTTCGTTTTGATTCACAAGAGTGGGAAAGAGTTCAAGCGTTGCTCTTTTGCTGCTGCTGCCAACCTCCTGACATGTGTTGTTTCTCTTGCGAGATGCCAAAGGAGCAACATTGCGGGCTACATTGACAAAAATTATAGGAAAAATGTTAAATAAGAGACTTCAAATATATTTTGTATTATGTCACACAAATATAAATAACCATTATGTGTACTCCCTCCGTCCCTTTTTACATGTCCCTTTTGGAAAAAAAAATTGTCCCAAATTACTTGTCCACTTCTCTTTTCAAAGCAACTTTTTGTATGTTTTTTCAAAATGTAACAACTTCCAATGTTTGACTAGCATATATATATACACAACTCTATCTAATTCATTACATTTATTAAGGATATGTATGAAAACAAGATCTCCACCTAACATTTTCTTAAGATGCGTTATTTTTTCAAAAGGGACAAGTAAAAAGGGACGGAGGGAGTATTTATGTGCAATGATTAGTGAAAAGTTGGCTGAAGCACTTGTGGCGAGCAAATAGATGAATGATTGTTAAACTCCTTTAGATGTGTATATATATACATGTGAGTATGTGTGTAATAGTGTAAGGAAATCACCTAAGAGACGCGACTTAATGTTCAAGAGACGCGTCCACACCATTTTTGGGGTCATCACAATTTTATTAAAAAATTAACTATATCGGCTAGTAATCAATATAATATCATGAGAATAAATAGTGAAATCAACTTAATAGTATATTCATTTGATTAAAGAATGATCAAAACAAGGAATGGTCTTATCTCAATCATATATATTTTGTGAGTGAAATGTATGGTCTTCTTTCAAGTATTGTTTTTAGGATGATGTAAGGATTAATTATATCTTAAGCACACCAACAATACGTTACCAAATATAATCAGACTAAATGTCTTAGAGTGGATTGCTCATCTAAAATTAAAGGACTGAGCTGTATCCTGCTTGTCTACACAGCAGCATTGGCCGTGGCGTCGGGGACTCACGGTGACGTTCCACAACATCTCCTCAGCCCTCTCAGCCTTTGCTTTCCAAATTTCGGCCTGAAATTTGTAATGCGCTACCTGCTCTTCTAGTTCGATATTTTTCCTTTTACTGTTGTCCAGTACTGTGTTCTTGTTGTTTATGACCTCATTTAGAGATGCCAGCCTTTCTTGGAAAGAAGAAATCATACTCATCTCTTTCTCTTTATGTATGATGGAGGCTCGCTCTTCTGCATGCCTCAGTATATCATTGTATTCTCGAATGAAACAAAAATTAAAATATTTCAACTGTGTGGTGTGTACTTATTCTAGAAAAATACCATATTTAAGTAAAATATATTGAGATATATATGTGTGTGTGTGTGTGTGTAAACGCACCTGAGATTTGAATAATCTCACAAAGAGATCTTCACGTGGTAGTGACTGCTCGTTGAAGTCCGAATGACCGTTAATATGGGGAGCTGGAGACTGTTCAGTTTGATTCAGAAGAGTGGGAAAGAGTTCAAGCGTTGCTCTTTTGCTGCTACTGCCAACCTCCTGACATGTGTTGTTTCTCTTGCGAGATGCCAAAGGAGCAACATTGCCGGCTACATTGACAAAAATCATAGAAAAATGTTAAACAAGAGCCTTTAATTACATTTTGTATTATATCACACAAATATAAATATCCATTATGTGTATTTATGTGCTATTCAGAATGTTATACTGACCTCTGTTGTTGGTGGACTCCATTGATTACTGAATTAATGTTGGCTGAAGCACTTGGAAATATATGTTACGTGTGTGTGGCGAGCAGATAGATGGATAATTGGTACACCCGTATAGATGTGTATATATATACATGTGAGTATGTGTGTAATAGTATATAGAAAGGAAATCACCTAATAGACACGATTTAATGTTTAAGAGACGCGTCCACACCATTTTTAGGATCATTGCAATTTTATTCAGCTAGTAAACCCCATTTAAAAAAAAAAAACTATATCGGCTAGTAATCAATATATTATCATGAGAAAAAACTGTGAAATCAACTTAATAGTATATTTATTGATTAAAGAGTGATCAATGCAAGGAATGGTCTTATTTCAATCATTATTTTTTGTAAGTGAAATATATGATCTTCTTTCAAGTATTGTTTTTAGAGTGATGTATAAAGATTTATATCTTACAAATACTAACACTACTTTAGCGTTTATTTTAATTAGACTCAATGTCTTAGAGTGGATTGCTAATTTAAAACAAAATTTTCATATTTTATAAATAATTTATTAGAACAAAGTAATTAAGATATGATTAATCAACAATACAAAAATCAACCAAACATTAGTTTAAGAATATATAATAAATTTAACACAAAAAGTGAATTTTTATCAATAAAATTGGATGAATTATAAAAAAATCATGGCATAAAAATTAATAATATATGTCAGTTTTACATTATAGGTACACTTATCATATCATATCTGCATGATACTCTAATTTATGATCATACTTTTTGATTTATATTTGGATCTATATGTCATCAATATTAAAATAAACTAATATGATATTATATCAATATCAACATTATAGTAGCACCCATCATATTTGATTAATGATACTTGATCATTTTTTTTCCTATATTTGGATTATATGATCAGCTAAAAAATTGCCACTCAAGACCCACAAAAATTCAAAAGAGTCACCAAAGGGTTAACTAGACCTCTAAACCTAAAAGCATATTGGCTACTTAATTTAGAGGTGGCTTTAAAAATAAAAAAGAGTTAGGTAGATTTTGTATTAAAAGTTCTGAAGACTTTGGGGTAGAATATAACATAAAGTTAGATTTAATTTAACTTTAAATAAAATAAGATTTGTTAATAGCGCAGTTGCCATTAGCTAAAACTCTTAGATCGAAAAACTGGAAAATTTAGTGAAAACTAATAAATACATAAAGTTAGATAAAAATGATCTATTCTAATAATCACAAAATATGATGGCAAATCTTTCAAGTATATCTTTTCGTATGATTTAGAAGATATATATACATATATGTGTGTGTGTGTGTTTATGTGAGAGAGAGAATTAAGAATCATTGAGTATAATATTTTTTAGGTATAACTAAATATGTCACATATATCCCCTAAACCCGGTAGGATCAAGATGAAGGAATGAGTAGTGAATATAATGGAAATAGTTAAATTTCAAAGAATATTATTAGTTGCATTAAACTTTTCACTCAGACTTTCATTTTCAACTCTATTTTAATGTGACATATCATCATTATGCATGTATGATGTGGGAGCTTACTAGTCACCTCTTTTATGGTGATTAATGTACGCTCAAATATGCATATACTTAGTTGTTATATGTACTTAGTTCAACATATATTTTTCGTGTTTTATTTAATTTGAATTCATACTCTATCTCAATTCGATTTCTTCTTCATGGTAAGGTGTGTAGACCAATTCAAAAATATATATGGCACCACGAGAATTAGCAGACATCATCCATTAGACATCAGTAGCTACCGATGTGAAAGAGTTGTATCAATATCGGTCTAAGTAAAATCGAGATCTATGTATATTAAGAAATTACTTTTTAATTCATCCAATCTCTAATATAACGGGGAAAAAGCATAAGGGTTCCCCCAACCCATCTCTTCCCTCTTTTATGTTTTATATTTTAAGTCATATATGTTTTCCCCCCTTAACCAAATATTCCCCTGAGACATATTTTACCACCGGGCCAAAATCAACACACTGGCACTAAATTTAAAACATAAAATTAAAATCTAAAAACTTAAAACACTCCTCCCCCTCCCCCACTCTCTCAACCTAGCTTGAAATTATTGCAGAGGTCTATAAGCTAAGCTTAAAAATTCAAGCTCAATAAATGAAATTGAAGCTAAGCTGTTTGAATTGAATCAAAATTGTTTGAGTCCGACTTTTTTGAATCTCAAAACTCAACTCGTATTCGAATTGGAGTGGGTATGGGTAAGAATTTAAACCCTAATTTTGTTAGGACCCTAATTGGGCATTTTCGAACTCAAAACCTTAATGTATAAATTAAGATTATTGTATGAGTTTAATTGGAGATTTTTATTGTATGTATTGGTATGTCGCTTTTATTTTTAGAATGTGTATAAACACGTATGTTTGGCAGTTGGGTGTTTTTAACTTGCTTCTACTTTTTTAAACTCATACTTGTTTGTATTTTTATTTTAATTTATGGAATGTGTATGTATTCTTTATATTTACTTGTATGCTTGGTTTTAGTTTTGTTAATTTGGTTGATATGTTAACTTGTTTGTATACCTACTCATATATATGCTGATACTATTATTATATTCTCACATAATTATTATAATTAAACATATGACCTTTATGATGTTTGGTCTTTTAAATGTGATTGTTTATTTTATTCATTTCTCAAAAGTTTAAGAAGATAATATTGCGGCCTCTTCATGGCGCACTTATAATTGCTTCACTACTTTAAATGGTCCTAATCTGTTTTACATTCATGGTTCTTTCTCCTTGTTATCTGGTGTATGTATCTTCTTAAAATTAGTTGATGAAAAATGAAAATCACAAATAACTTATTTTAGCTAATTTAATCAGTTCCTCTTATTGGATGATATATTTTGTAGAATTATAAGGATATTACAGGTTTTAAGGCAATAATTTATGAATTGATTAACACTGATGTGCAGAGTCATAGGCTATATTTTATTGTCGATAAGAAAGTGCCTCTATTTTTGTTGTACCGACATAAAACTGGTTGTCATAATGAAATGAATGCAATCAGCAAGGTACTAATTTCATATTTGTTGAGAAACTCCTGGTTTTGCTGTTGGATGGGCTTTATGAAGGTCTGAACCATGCTGAATTGTAAAGGGTTTACATCCATACCTTCCCAGTTGCAGCTCTTTATCCTAACATCATTCATTATGTTATGCATGTTTATGTCTTTAATGATAATGTTTGCGACAGTGAAATGAGGTGTTATATAGACAAACCAAACAGTTGTACCTTACTGTTTGATGAAACAGTTTATCTGATATATACATGGACAGTTTTGTTGGGAACTTGTTTCATTCTTCTACTTTATAATTTTGAACAATATGTACTTCTCAGCTAAAGATCTTGACTAATTTTTTCTTAGAATATGTTGGCAAGACTGGTGTCCTTTTCTCAAGTCAGCTCACAAGCTGTGTGTGTTCTCTGAGCAACCAGCGCTATAGCCAGTGTAACGCTTCATGCATGTCTATGTCAATATTTACATGAGATAAAGCGCCATCAAATAATGTCTAAAATACTTTTATAACATCACCTAATAAGAAATTAGCAGATGTTTGAAAGTCCTTTGGTGAAAGAAAACCATGTGAAATTAGCTCATTGACATAGATTATATAATATAAGATGATGTCATTTATTAATTAATTGAGATATTTTTAAAATACAATTTTAATTTTTTTTACAAAAACGTGTTTCTATGTTTTAACAAATTTCAATGTATGTATTTATGGTTTTTTTGAGAAAATATGATTTGTAACCATACTTTCAACCGGAATCAACCAAGAATGTTAATTTCAAATAAATAAAATAATATTAATTAGTTGCATAACAAGTTGTAAAGGTGACTACTATAATTAGAACATTTTAACCCACTATCAAATACAACTTACAAAAGCATCTGAACACCAATCCTCCCACTACAATAAATAAATAAATAAAACCTTTAACTCTAAATCCTACTAACTAAACCTAAACCGTAAATTTTAAATACTAAACTTTAAAAGTTATATCTTAAACTCTAAATATAATTAAATACGTTTCAACAAGTAAATACATGTAAGAGTGGAACCCGAAATTTATTTAAAATATAACATTCCAACAAGAGAGATTTTTGAAATACTTTTTAATTAATAATAAACTTTAAAAAAAAAAATTAAACCGTAAACTCTAAAACCTCCTAATTTCAGGGGTCAACTGTACCTTTCACGGCCTCCCTTGCTAGTCTTCCCAATGGGCTGTATCCTCATTGTCTACACTGCATCATTGGACGTGGCGGCATCGCGGACTCACCCTGACGTTCCACAACATGCATCCCCTCTGCCCTCTCAGCCTTTCCAAATTTCGGCATGAGATTTGTAATGTGCTACCTGATCTTCTACTTCAATATTTTTCCTGTTACTGTTGTTTTATTCTACGTTCTTGTTCTTTATGACCTCATTTAGAGATGCCAGAAAAAATCATACTCATCTCTTTCTCTTTATGTATCATGGAGAGGCTCGCTCTTCTGCATGCCTAAGTAGGGCTGGCCCTTAGGGCAAACAGTAAAAGCCATGGCATGGGGCATCCACCATGCAGGGGCAATTTTTTTTAAAAAATAAATAAATTAGAGAGTAGTTTTTACAAAAATAATTCTGATCAATGAAAAGTGTTATTAAAAGTTTAAAATATAAAAAGAGAAATAAATTAATACCAAACAAGAATATATAATATTATTCCATCCTTAAAAAATAATTGTGTTGCTAGTCTGTACTTCTCACAAAATAATGCAGAGAAAGAAACACTCTCATTTTTCCCAAGTCACAAATTCAAATGAATTGATTGAGATGTTAACCAAAGAAATAAAGTTTTCTATCATCAAAAATATTAAAGTAGCAAAGTATTATAGAGTGATGCGTGATTGCACTCCTCACATTAGTGGTGAGGAACAAATAATGACTCTTATCATATGTTGTGTTGACATAGCACCTCTTCTTGTCAAGGTGTTAGAATTTTTTTTACAATTCATGAAGGTTAACGGTACAACCGGAGAAAGAGCAAGGATATGACAGTGGAGAGTAAATATATATATATGAAGGGGGAAACATATAAGTGCAGAAAAGGCTACTTGAATAAATTGTAGAGCGTTTTACACATGTTGTGGTTGTCATAGCATTAATCTAACACTTTGTCAGATAGCTAATTCGTGTGATTTAGCTCTCCTTTTTTTTTTTGGATGGTTGCAACGTGTTTATTGCTTGTTTTCTTCATCTACAAAGCGGTGGAATGTATTTATAGAATGAGTTGGACTCCATGGAATCACATTCAAATCATTATATGACACTCTTCGGAAAAGTCACATTGAGAGTGTAGCAACAATTAGGTACCAAATTTCGGGAAAAAATATATATCTTCTAATTCAATTATCTTAGACAAGGGATGAACCTAAGACACGTAGCAAAGCTCAAGACTTACTCTCAAAGAAAGGAGCTCTAACTTTTGAGTTTTTGTTTAGTACAATTATTTGACATGACATCTTGTTTTCTATCAATTTTGTCAGCAAGCTTATACAATCTGAAGATATGGACATTGCAGTTGCTATTACACAACTAAAAGGGTTGATCACTTATTTTTAAAAGTGCAGGGACATGGTTTCGAAGAAGGAATGAATGAAGCTAAAAAAATTACAACTGAGATTGGGATGGAACCTTCTAATAAAAAATATGTCGAAAAGAGAAGAAAATAGTTCGATGAATATGGGAAAATATATTATTTTATCATCTAAACAATCTTTAAAGTGAATTACATCATATACCCACTAGATCATGTCGATGCATCACTTCAGTCTAGGTTTGAACAATTTCAAATATATGAGCTGACTCTTAGGTTTCTATAAAATTTGACAAAGTTGAAGTGCTTAAGTGACGATATAGTTTGAAGGCTTCTTGCATGAATCTTGAAGAATTTTTAAGAAGTAATTTTGTTTCTGATATTGATGGAGATGTCATGTTTCTTGAGTTGAGAATTTAAAAAAATACTTACCTATAAAAGTGAAAAAGATGATTGATATGTTGAATTATTTAAAAAGCATGGAAGGCTGGCTGTTATCCTACCAACACAATTGTTTAGAGAATATTTCATAGTATAGGATTGCTATCACTTATTTTCCATCTTTTAGACTTGAGACTTCATATATGCATCAAGCAATAACTTTATTTTTATATTATTGATATGGTCATCCATTTATTTAGTAATATTTTTGTCGAACATAAGAGTATAGCATTTGATATTGATTCTCGTGTCTCTGAACTATCAATCTCTTCCTATTAATCGCTATTTCTTAAAGACTTCAAAGATAACATTATTAAGTCAAGGATAAATCTTAGAACTTTAAAAATACGTATTCTCCGCAAGTCGTAATAATTTGTAATAAAGAGTTCTGTAAAAAAAATTCCAAATATCATTATTTCGAGCAATAGTTTTAATAAATATCAGTAATTAATAGCCTAATCAACAATGGAGAGAGTACGAGAGCAGTGAGCACACAATAATGTAATTAAAATAAAATTAACTACAATACCTAGTTTCTACTAAAAATGGAGGACACTGTTACACACAATATATTCAAAAAGAGACTCAACTTATCCAACTATAATCCAAGGAGCCATTTATAACACCATTGTGATATTACTTTCAAGAGACGGGCCTTTATCACATATAAGTGAGATGATTGGAAATAAATATTAAAGTTTGATCAAATAAATAATTCGTTTGTCAAAAGAAAAAATCTTAAAACTATTCCAAATATAGTCTAGGGTTTTAATTTTCTTAGAGAATATAGCTTTTACAATTTTTTTTATTATAAACGGGTAGTAAATATTTTCATTATTAATCTGTTAGCGTCTTCCAAATATGAATGCATGTTAATGATGATAGTTATTGATTTTATTTTCTTTTAACTAATTTTAAATCATAATTTTTTTATTTATCATTTCTTCATCAGTAAAAAAAAACATTTTTTATCACGCGTGTTTGTGAAAAAGAACCCACAGTCAGATGACCTGAAGAACCACGTTATTATTTCCAATTTTTTTTTTTGTCATAAGACGGTTGTATTATACCAAGAAAGAAAGTTACAAATCCGGATGGACAGAGTTTCCTTCGTTCAAGAAGGTATATCATCTAACCGAAAGTATGTAAATACTCCGGAAGCTTAGATAACATAGACTTTCAAGTCAGAAGAGATAACCCACAAAAAAGGCCTCGTTAAAACCCCTCAAGAGCAAAACCCTGTGGGGAAAAAACTCAAGGGGAAAAAGAGTACCCTACAAAAATTACATCGATTACAAAATAGACTAAAAATGATGTCTTCTTTATTCCTTTCTATCTATGTTTGTAGCTCAACTGTCTTGTCCACCAAAGTTCGCGTCTTCTCGGAAGCAGCCTTAATGAATAAATTTCTAAATTCTTTTTCAAACATCCTGAAAATAAGACAAAACAGAATGAAACGGAGAATAATCGGGGGATGACAAGAAATACATAAGCAAACGGTAACTGATCTTATTTTCGCATCCACTTTCATGTATTCGGCCCAGTCCAACCTCAGTACACTAACTGGGCTTTGGATGATGTTGCCATTTTGACCCGACCCATCAACTTCTCCCGTAATAAAACCCTCCTGTTTCTTGGGTTTTGCTCGATTAGTTCTCTTCAAAGTTGCATCTTTGTGTTTGTATGGATTTAATGTTAACTTAATTATCCCTTGAAATATCTGGGCTTGTTGAAACAGTACAAAAGATTGTTGCAATTTGTGTAAAAATCATGTTTTGTACAAAAAGTGTCAAGAGAGCTGGGCTTCTTTTGAATAGGAGCAGATGGATCACTAGTTTTTCCAAATCGAGCGATGGGGTTTTTAATCATGTGGCTTCTGCTCCTGCCGATAATATCGCCAAAAGGGTATGACTAGTTTTTGTGTTCTTGTTTGTGTGTATGTGTTTTATAATAATTGGAGTATGTTCATACAATTTCATCATTTTTTTAAGTTGTAAGTTTATGATAGTGTGATGTAGATTTTTTTTTTTTTTTTTTTGTGAATGTGGAGGATTTGATATTGTCGTAGTGTTGGTAGCTCAATTAAGATGAGGAGTTGTATTTTCATAGGTGCCTTTAAAATCCGGGTAGTGGCAAGGTTTACTTGTATTTGACTATGAACTTACTTTCCTGGGCGGTATGTTTGGTTTAGTTGGCGACATGGTTCGAGCGTTTGGAAGGGATGTTAAAGGATTAAATTTGACACATAGTACTCTAGGCCTGAGTTCTATTTTCTCTACACATAAATTTCAGGAGTATTTTGGCTTTTGGTCTTTCTTGAGTTGCCACTTTCAACACCTAGCAATGTACATAGTTATGTATTGCTAGACCTAAAGTATTACTGATGGATGGCAGTAGCAGTATGAACAAGAAATTATGTAATTTCATAATCTTGGGAGTTGCGTCCTACTCCTAAAACATTTTAGTAAGATTGAGCTTGAAATTTCAAACATTTGGTTTGTTGTACAACCCTCTATCTATTAGAATCGTTTCGCGTGAGAGTCTTCTTTTTAGTCTGCCCATCAGAAACTTCTATTCAGAACATCTCCCAAGTCCTGTGTATAGCTATAACTTCGATATAATATATTCTTATAGCCCTTGTAGGTCATCTATTGTTTCTTAAATCTACCTGGTAAATAAATTTAAAACCTGTGGACGTATTTGGTCATTGGTAATTATATTAAATGTTTAAATGGTATGAAATAGCCTTATTTCATTAAGAGTCTGTTCCAGAATATTTACTATTTTTATTCCTTCTCAAAGGTGCATACAGGTGAATTGTTTATTCCACAGGCATTAAAAATTATATTTGGCTGTTGTATTCTGACAGAGTTTCTGATTTGTTTATGTTTAATGAAAATAGCTGATGACAGTGTTCGTCCATTTGTTTTTCAGGGATTGCTTGGACCAACAGGTCAGTTTTTTGCTTTACTTCGTAACTGGACTAAAAAATTGTTTTATGATTTCAAGGATTACATAGCCCAATATGTTCTACTTTCTTTCTGTCAGAGTGCATAAATTGTCATTTTGATGATAGAAACTTAGGAATTGGAATGCATAGTTTGCTTAAGATACGAGTTATTTAATTTTGGGGAATACTCACCAGAGAGTTTAAATGGATCGTGCCCAAAAACATGATATAAACTTTTGCTTTTAAAGAAGCAGAGAAGAGCGTTATCATCAACTTCAAAACGGATAACTCTTAAATACTATTTCTCGAGGTTTTGCCAATATTGCACTTTCTTAAAAGCCAAAATTCCCTTACAGGTTTGCATCATTATAGTACCGTATATGGCTTTACCCCTTTATGTACTCTTTATCAAAAGTGGAAAGCCCCTTACGATGGTGTGTCATTATGGTACCATATTGTTTTCACCCCTCTATGTATTTGGGTACATCTCTGGTTACATTCTTTACAGCTGGCAAAAAAAATGTATTACTATTTAGATACATCTTTGCTGTCTTGATGATAGTTGGAAACTTAAATAATATGCAATTAAAAAAATGATGTCATATTCAATTATAATATCTAATGAGTATAAAAACATAAAATATGTTTGCTTTTATTATAGAAGTGAGTTAAGTATTAAGTTACAAATCATTTAACTATGTTATTTTGACACTGTATGATTTTTGTATTGTAACCTTTATAAACACATACATATTATTAATTCTGAAAAGAATATACAATTATCGAAGGGTTCTTATGCATGTCATGAAATTTCTGATCTTTGCCTACTGACCAAAAGGTGAAAATGGTGTTTTGCAGGAATTGGTGGTCTCTTTAGAAGGAATCAAATTAATAATTGTCTAGTGAACTATCAGTCCCTGTTTCATCTCTCAAAAACCAACACAGCAGAACCTGCCATGTCTTCCTTTGCTAGAGCCTTTGCATCCCAAACATCAAAAGGAAAAGATTCTTCCAAGGTACTATGCTGCCATGCTTTAATTAATCTTCTGTGTACTGATCTTATCGCTGCTTTTGTGTTAACCTTCATGTTTGCTTCCAAGCACCATCTCTTCTATTGGGTGATTATTCTATATGCGCCACCAGTTTCACATCCGCTTATTATCATTGGCTCATTGCAAATTGTATGATCTATTTAAATTATAAAATAATAACGTTGAAAGTTATTATTCTATATGCGCCACCAGTTTCACATCCGCTTATTATCATTGGCTCATTGCAATGATAACGTTGAAATTATAAAATAATAACGTTGAAAGTTAATGACAGTACATAATAATCTGTAATACAGCTTAAATTTTTTTAGAGTTCTAAGTGTAGGCATAAATCTTTAATAGAGCAGTAAAAGAAAACTTTATAATCGATTAACCAACTGTGCTGCTTAGAATCGGTATGGTAACGACATGAAAATCTTTTAAATAGATGTGTCATCGAACTGAACTCCTGCAGGACCTGCAGGTTCACTTTAATCAGATATATTGCATTGATTGTTCAACTATATATGCCAGTTCTACATGCCTGCCATGACACATTTAATAGATTACTCATAAAACTTATTTATAATATGTAAGTTAGTCGTTTTTTACTGACAAACGGGTGGGATAGTATCAAATTCTGCAGGTTTCCTATTGTGTATTAATGAGTTTTGTGGTTGCTTAAAGTTTCACCCATTTACATATGTATCTCCTTTTCTTAACAGCGTGAAAGAGAAATCTCTACGGTTGAGGATCCTTTTGATGCTCCAACATATAATATCCCACAGAAACCGGTGACATTTACTGAGGGGGCTTCATACAGTCTTGTCATTCTTGCAGGTCTTGGAATAGCTGCTGCCGCAGCCTATGGTGTTTTCTCGGAGCTTATATTTTCCCCAAAAGAGTAAGACTTAATTACTTATCTAGCATTTTCAGCTAATCTTAGTGAAATCTTCAAAATTGAGGATTTCGTCTTTCTTCATTTGCTGAATTTGAGACATGCTTATATACATAGGTACAAGGTCTTTGGAATGGCTTTGAAAAGGGTTCAGAATGACAGTCAGGTTTCATAATATTTGATGTCCTTTACTCTGACATGAAGTAACTAATATTTGATGTCCACCCACATATCTTTTTAGTACACAGCTAGCCTGAGGATGTCTTTCTTTGCTGCTTACCGGTGATGTCTTATACAGTACTCTTATATATTGGCAATTAATTGCAACAGTTTGTGTTCTTTTGACCAGGTTAGTGTTAGAATTGGCTCTCCTGTTACTGGTTATGGTCAGGACTCTAGGAATCGTGCTGCTCGTCAACGAATTCCTCATAGAATTTGGACTGATGAAGATGGTGTTGAGCATGTTGAGGCAAGTTTTGTAGAACTTCTGGAAAGACATTGCAATAAACACCTTGTTTTTGTGACATGGTCATAGTTCTCTCGGAAATCAACATGATTCAGCACTGGAAAACTGAAAATATGAAATTAAAATCATTTCTTTACTAATATTACTACATGGAGCTTTATGTGAACTTTTAACTTTTCTATTTTTAGGTTAATTTCTTTGTGCGTGGACCACATGGATATGGGAAAGTTTTCACTGAAATGTTTAAAGACAAGGAAGAAAAGCAATGGAAGTTTACATATATGATTGTCGAGATAGATTCACCTTCCAAGGCACAACTTATGCTTGAGTCTTACATTCCGGGAGTTGCTACCTGAAATCGTCTCTAAAAAATAAAATTAGACATCACCCATGGCTGGTCTTGTTGATCAATCCACATTGTCCTGTTCACAAAATAGCCTCCATGGTTATTTGGACACTTCTGATTGAGCCATCATAGGTGTTCGCAATTTACTTGCAGCTTGTATGTTCTGGATTTAAGTTTTAGAACATTCATCAGAAATCAATCATCAAGTTTCAAGTTTGAGCTCTATTAAATTTACGAGATATATATTCTTACCCAAGAATGTGAACCATAGTTCTTCTCTTTTCTTGCAACTCGAGTGTAAGTTTGAATGCTTTCAAGGATTTGAAATTTAGTGTCATTACAAGAAATTTTTTTATCAACTCAGAAGTTGCAAAAGACAAGCTCGGAGTTTGAATTAAGTATTTTAGCACAATCAAGTCTGTGGATCTTCATCTTGTGCCCTTGGCCGAGCCCCTAGTGATCTGATATTCTGATGCCTCAGATTCGTTACAAGAACATAGTTACCTGGTTCTACAATGATCAACACAAGTCCTATCTTGTGAATATTAACTATTGAATTTCTGTTAGACATTTGGAAGAACCGTACATAAACATTTCAATAACATTGCAACAAAGCCTAACTGGATAACTCAAATTATAAAAATTCTCCTCTGTATTTCAGTCTTGGATAACCGTACATAATTTGGTACTGGACCATATTAAAGCTCAAAATGGGGACTTAGTTCCTAAAGGTGGTGTGTGCAGCCGATTGATGATACAAGCTGCAATGCAACGGCGTCGTCAGCCTAGTAACGAGCAGTCGAGCACAAGTGTGCGAGATTTATTAAGATGGCTTTGTAAGGCTTCCTTTGACGGCATGTTCAGACAGGCGAGAGAAGATCCATGGCAACAACTTCTGCCTGTAGACCATTTAAATTCATACCTACTCCAGACGAAAAGCGGAAGTCATGCAGAGATTTTAACTGTCCATGTGCGCAGAAATGTGTCAAATATTGGAGAGGCAAGGCGGGCAAACCTTCATGTAAAGTCTAATATTCAGCATTTGGTGTTGAGCTGGGAGAAGCAATGAAGATGAAAGGGGAGACGGAGAATATAAGGATGAGGATGTGATGAAAGGATTGGAAGCTCATCCAAATTTAAAAGAATTGACTGTTAAAGGCTTTTTGGGGAAAAATCTTGCATCATGGATTACAAAGATGAACAACTTGGTCAAAATCACCTTGAAAGGTTGCAACAGGTTTGAAGTACTTCTACCACTTCCTAAAATTGAGTTTGGAAATCAAGAACTGTCCGAGCTTGAGAAAGATCCCAGATAGTTGTTGTCCATCTTGAAGGAAGCTATCACTGGAAATATGGAGAGCACCATGATACTAGAAACTATCAGCAAAAATGCTAGCTCGCTCATGACTCTAAAGCTGGGAGAAGGTAAATCATGTCGTTCTACTTTTTTTTCTTCTTCTTCTTATTCTTCAGACATGGAACCTATAATTAACGTGTTGCTAAGAAGCAATTCTCTGTCTTTGAGAACGTTAGAACTAATTGAATGCAAGAGTGTGCAACGACTAACTGTTGGAGTCTCTCTTGAATGGTTATGGGTTTATGATTGCCCTAATTTAATGAGCATTAAACTAGATGAAGGAGCAGCTGGTCTCAAATCTCTTTCAATCAGGAGATGCTCCTCTTCTCTTTTAGATATGATATCTGCCGAAATCCAGAGTTCCCCACTTGAAAGATTGAAATTAGGCCCCTTCTTGGGGAACATAGATGAATTTCCATGGCCATTCTCTTCTTCTTTAAATTTATTTCCCAACCTAGATTCACTGGAATTCAAACTTACACATATGAAACAGTTCAACAATCTACAAATTCAACTGATAATATTGTAAGTACATAGCACATATGAAATGTGTTGAGTAATCTTAGATACCACTAGTAGTATGCATTCTTTCTTCTCTTCATCTTATTTTTTTGTTCAAACTACAAAGATGTTTACACTCGACAGTCGTTTTGTGTGCTAATTCTCATCTTCGCTCTTACCCACAATTTATGGTTGCATCAAATCAGTAATAGCATTGAGAGTGTGTTTATCTGTTCAACACATGCATCTGTTTCTATATTAATTAAAGAGTTTAATGATTGAATGCAGAATATTTTGCAAGAATTCATATGACCGGGAGGGAAAGATGTTTTTATCATTTCATTCTCTAGCCTTGATAATTGCAGGTATGATCTTCATACAACAAACTCTAGAGAACTATTAGACAAAAGATTATTTCTGGCACCGATCAGCAACTTCTGACAACAACCATAAACTTTTTTATTTCAACTTTGTTAGCTCCCCTGTCAGCTTAATACATTAGATCTATATCTTTAGTTAGTTAAACAAACACATACATCGCAAGTTGCAACGTCATTGATTAATTTTTTCTAATCACATTTGGACAATACTTTCTTGTCTTCTATAGGATTTTAACAAACACATACGTTGCAAGTTGCAACGTGATTGAGATATAAATTACTTTTTTAGTTGTGAATTTCACAGTGATTAATAATAAAATATAAAATAATTTAATATTTTTAAGTGGGTATTCATTCTCCCCACATTGCATCAACTAGCCAATATTAAAATGGAAAACAAGGGTTGATTTAGCAACTAATCTATAGTGCCACTTGATTCAGAAACTGTTATAGCCCAAATTACATTTTTATCTTCCCACCGGCCACCAAATATATCTCAAGAATGATACCAGTATTACAAGGAAAGCTGGGCGAGGCTATTGTAGCTGATTTGGCTAGCGGATTGCTGGGCAAGCTTGTTTCACTTGCAGCAGAAGAAGTTGTCCAGGCCTGGAATTTTCATGAAGATCTCAACACACTCCACCAGCGCCTGGAATCAGTTGGAGCTCTCCTGTACGATGCTCATACCAAGAATTTAATCATGTCTACTGCCAAAAACTGGTTTGACAAACTTGAAGCTGTTGCCTATGTTGCTAATGTTTTTATGGATGAACTTGCATATGAAGTCACTCGAAGAAAAGCGGAGAATCGCCATAAGGCACTGGACTTCTTCATTCCTTCCAAAAATACCTTACTGTATCGTCTCAAGGTGGCTCGTAAAATCAAGTCCATTCAATCTTCCTTTAATGAAATTTTCAAATTGGCGGTAGACCTGGGACTACAGCCTGTAGCATATTTAGGGTCAACGGTGCAAGATAGAGACATCCGCACCACCCATTCCTATGAAGACAAGTCAAATATAGTTGGAAGAGATAAAGATGTATCGTACCTAGTTCAAACAGTGTGCAAAAAACATGAAGAGGATTTACAAGTCTTTGTTGTAGCGGGAATGGGAGGTCAAGGAAAAACAACTCTTGCTCGTATGGTTTTTAATAGTAATGATACCATTCATAATTTCTCAAAGAGGATGTGGGTCACTGTATCGGATGATTTTGATTACATCAAGATTTTAAATGAAATGATAGAATCACTTACTTCAACGAACTTGGGATTGAAAAATCCGCAAGGACTTACCAATGAGCTTCAAAAGAGTTTAAAGGAGAAAAGGTTCATACTCATACTAGATGATGTCTGGAATGAAGAATCGGTGAAGTGGGATAACCTGAGAAATTCTTTGCTTGAAATTGGTGGTGGCAAAGGAAGCTGTATTCTGGTTACCACCCGTAAACAGGAAGTCATTGATGCCATGAGAAGTTGTGTATATTATTGGCTGGAAAAATTGTCACCAGATGAAAGTTATGAACTGTTCAAGAAAATAGCATTTTCAGATGGAGGAGTTTTAGAGACCGCGGCATTTGCGACCTTGGGGAGAAGCATGGTGAAAAGGTGTGGTGGCCTACCTCTGGCAATAAAAGCATTGGCAGGGTTATTATACTCGAAGAGGTCTGAGCAAGAATGGTTGGAGATCCAAAGCAGTGAAACATGGCAATCAAAAAGTGTATTGCCTTCCTTGAAGTTATCATATGATAATTTACCTTCTTTGTCATTGAAACAATGTTTTGCATATTGCTCTACTATGCCAAAAGATTCAGTCATTTATAAGGATGAACTGATACAGATATGGATGGCGTTAGGGTTCCTCCAGCCCCCAAGAAGAAGTAATGCACTGATGGAAGATATTGGTAGCGAATACTTCAAAATTCTGTTGTGGAATTCTTTGTTACTAGACGAAGAAAAGGATAAATTTGGGAACATCATCAGTTTCAAGATGCATGATCTAGTGCATGATCTTGCACTAGAAGTATCTAAACATAACTCGATAACTGTGAAGGCAGGTGAAGAGCTGAGTCATGATTGCAAGGCTGTATACATGAGGCTTGATGACGGGGTTTCAAATATCAAACCAACAATTCTGAAGAGAGCCTTTGAGAGAGTACAAGTATTATATGCAGGGCCAGATATCCTTCTTCATGTGTTACCTTATCTCACACACCTGACAGTTCTGGTGTTAGATGCGGATAATCAAGTTGTCACCCATGAGTTGCCATTTTCGCTACGCAAGATGAAATATCTTAAAAATCTCGATATTTCACACTACGACTGTAGATTGCCTACTGACATCACAGAACTGTACAACTTGCAAACACTGAGAGTTAGAGACCTATATGAGGTTCCAAAAGGGTTTAGCAACTTGATTAATCTGAGACATTTGTACATTAGCAGGAAATATAGGAGAGAATGCATATTTAATGGGATAGAAAGGTTGACTAGTCTGCAAACGCTTCCTTACTTTGTTGTGAGGAAAGATCAAAACTGTCTCGTTGGACAACTGGGAGGGTTGAAAAATCTTAGAGGTAAGGTTAGACTCTATGGCCTTCACGAGGTGGCAAATATCGAAGAAGCAAGAAAAGCAAAGCTTCGTGAGAAGTCCTGTATTCAGCGTTTATGGTTGAACTGGAGGAATACTGAATTTGGTCACCAAGACAGTGAGTACATCGATGAGGAAATGGAAGACAAAGAACACGACGACCAGGATGTTATGGAAGGATTGGAACCTCACCCAAATCTGAAAACATTGACGATTGTTGGTTTTAGTGGAAAGAAGTTTGCATCTTGGATTACAATGATGCTGAACTTGGTGAAAATCACATTGAGACACTGCAACCGATGTGAAGTACTTCCACCACTTGGTCACCTTCCCAAATTGAGGGAGATAACGATTAAAGGGATGGAAAATGTTAGGGTTGAGGGAGATGATTTTTGTGTATTTCCTAAACAACTTGAGAGGTTGAATATTGAGAATTGTCCAAGGTTGACAAAGATACTGCCTAGATATTATCCGTCACTGAAACAACTTTGCTTTCGGCAATTGCCAAATCTAGAAGAATGGGAAGCAGCAGGTGTAAGTACAGGGGCTAGTTCTCAAAGTAAATTTCCTCAACTTGAGAGTTTGGAAATTGAGAACTGTCCAAGGTTGAGAAAGATACTGCCTAGTTATTTTCCATCATTGAAACAACTCTGCTTTCGGCAACTGCCAAATCTAGAAGAATGGGAAGCAGCAGTTATAAGTACAGGGGCTAGTTCTCAAAGTGAATTTCCTAAACTTGAGAGTTTGGAAATTGAGAGCTGTCCAAGGTTGACAAAGATACTGGCTAGTTGTTTTCCATCATTGAAACAACTTTTCTTTAGGTATTTGCCAAATCTAGAAGAATGGGAAGCAGCAGTTATAAGTACAGGGGTTAGTTCTCAGAGTGGATTTCTTAAACTTGAGAGTTTGGAAATTTTAGAATGTCCAAGGTTGAGAAAGATCCCGAAAAGTTATTTTCCGTCCTTAAAGAAGTTGGATATCGATAGTTGGAGAGTGATATGATGTTGGAAACTATTAGCAGAGATGTCAGCTCACTAACCTATCTATCGCTTACGAGTATTGGTGATGGAGGAGGAGACTCATCTTCTTTATCTTCGTTTTCGAACATGGAATCCATGATTAACAATTCTCTGTCTTTGACCAAATTATGGCTAATTGACTGCATGGGCTTAAAATGTCTGACCCTTGGTAGCTATCCTGAATCCTTAACGATCTATAATTGCCCGCATCTAACTAGTATAAAATTAGCTGAAGGAAATTCAGAGTTCCAGACTTGAATATCTGGTTTTAGGTCCCTTCTCAAATGAATTGGATTATATTCCATGGCCATTCTCTTCTTCTTCTAACCTAATTCAGCTGGACCTGTATGGGTGGAAAAACGTCAAGTCATTAGCGCTCTTTGAGCAACCCCTGTTCACCACCGCCTACCCTGCCTTGACTCGCTTAACTTTAGGTCCTTTCCCAGGAGTGAAAGCTCTTCCAGATTCAATAGCAGAACTTCCATCTCTCCAGGATTTAAGCATCGGTTGTTGGACGAATTTGGAGAGTTTGCCTGTATTCAAAGAATCACATACCCTTCAAACACTGCATATAACTGAGTGTCCTGTTTTGAAACAAAGATGCAGGAAGGGTCGAGGGCCAGAATGGTTCAAAATTCAATACGTTCCAAGTATAATTTGGTAAGCTTTGCATGTCAAATTCATCTCTTCTCCCTCTCAATTAATCTCTGTTTGTACTGTTTAATTGATATATCTGATTTTGTTAAATCAGGGATCGTGAGGAGTGGCAGTGAACTTTTTAGCTTGGTGATTGTCTCTACTCCATCTTCCCTGCTTTGACTGGTTTGTATGTAGTAAATTTTAAGAAGAGAATTCTGAGAATTTCGAGAGTTTGCCCATGTTTGAGAACAACGGGAATTTGCCAAATCTGAAAGAATGATACACAGAAGAGAGAATGGTCCAAGATTCAACATATTCCAGATGTTACTTGTGTAAACTTGCATATCTGAATTATCACCTCACCCTCTGTTTGTCACTATTTTCCATGTTGCTTTGAGTTCAAATATTAAGATTGTTTCGAGCAACTAAGGTGATGGCCTGATGAATAAATCAGATAATATATAGTGCATCTTAGAGACGTGCTTGTTGTAATAGTAACTGGAACAGCTATTTATGAATGCACTGCTTGTCATCATCCTGTTTGTTGATGTACATGTTACTTTTCCGGGGAATGCTCTATTGTTGCCTCCAAGTATTTGTGCTCTCTTCTAGTTCATTATTATATTTATGCCTTCTGGGTTCAGTGATCTAATATGTTTAGGTCTCATGGTATACTTATGCAGATGCCAAGCCTATTGTGTGGTGTTCTTGTTATGACAATTTTGTGTCGCCAAATGAGTTGTTTTGTCATGAGTATTGTTTACATAATCTTGTACAATTTCTATGTTCTTTTTGTCCAATGATCTAATAACTGTATGGTGCAGCTGAACGTGTTTTGGGACTTTGAGATAAATGATGCACAAGCCAAGCCTATTCTGTTGTGTTCGTCCAATGAAAAATGAATAATCAAGTGCAATGATACCTTTATAAATTATGTACTTTTTTTTTTGAAACCTTTATAAATTGTATACTTCTTCACCAAGATTGCCTCTTGTAGGAATAAAAAAGAGCTCACTGAGCTCAGTAAGAGAATCCAAGTTATTGGCATACAGTGAGAATGGGTAGTTGAGACTGAAAATTTCAATTCAGTCACCGCTTTAAGAAAACTTACAATCATATCATAAAATTACATTAACTTTAATCATAGTCGTTAAAATGCATTGACAGTTGATCGTTAAAATGTCTTAACTATTAACAGATGTCCCTTAAATGATGTCACAACAAGTCTAGTTCAGATATCATAACAATAAATTTTACTCACTCCATCTCATCTAAATGTTTACATTTGGATTGGCAACTGAAGTTAAAAAAATACACAAGTTTTAAGTAAAAAAAATAATAAAATTGAAGATAGTGATGTGATAAAGAATATAAAAATGAAGATAATGACAGGACCGTTGATGAGATTTATGAGATTTTATTGAAGTAATAATATTTGTGAATTTTTCTTGTGGACCACATGGATGGGGAGATTGACGACAAGAAATTAAATGAAAATCATGTACGAAAAATGCTTGAGAACCAAAATGAAACCGGCTTTAGGTCTTTGCAATTTACTTTAGGCATTGTATGTTTGGCCTAAGGTTCAGACATTTCATTAAAAATCAAACTAAGAAGGTCAAGTTAGTGCTCTGTTGGATGGTGAACTAGTAGTTAAATTAAGGGAAAATAGATTTTTTTGTCACCGAACGTATTATGTCTTTTACAAACTTGCCACTCAACTAAATTTTTTTTCCTTTTAGTCACTGATGTTAGGTTTGGATTTGTTTTTAGTCACTAACTTAGGTTCGGATATGATTATTAGCATTGTGATAATTTTTAATGATAGTATATAATTTTTTGATAATATGATGTATGTTTATATCTTTGTATATAGCAATAATAACATAAAATGAGGTGATATAATATTAAAATCAGGAAAAATCGTAATTAGAATTCTAAAAATTCATTAAATCATCGGTATGGAATCAATGACTTCAAATAATTTATGCTCTCCATGATAAAATAAAGTCTAATTGAGTGATACGATGCATCATCATTCACTATTAAAGTTTCAATCACCTAGTTCAGCCTAAGATCTTTCTTAAATTTATCCTCATAATTTTTAATAACTTTATCTTATTATAATTTTCAAGATAAAGATAAATAAATAGAGAGGAAAACTTAATCTTCGATGATTTATGAGATTTTCTTTTTGCGTATAAAAATTCAAACACTAAATTTTTATTCGGAAGAAAAATAAAATAATTTATGAGAGTACAGTTTTAGAAACCGTAAAATGCGTGTTTAACTCTTATCACCGAAGATAAATGATCTTAGGTACATAAAAGTACTATATATAAAGATAGACATATATCAAATCATCAAAATATTACTAGTTATCACTATATTTTAATAATACTACAAAGAATTAATATAATGATAATAATCAAATCCGAACCTAACTTTAGTGGCAAAAAAAATTCTGAACCTAACATCAGTGACTAAAAAGGGAAAAAAATTAGTTGAGTGGCAAGTTTCTAAAACCATAATAAGTTCGGTGACAAAAAAATCTATTTTCCCACGCTATATGTATTCTTCCCGGAAACTGTGAACATCATTTTTCTCTATTCTTGCAACTACTCGTCTAAGTACTGAGGTTTCTCATGAATACCTAAAACAATTATGAAAAATTTAGTCATTACAATAATAATATAAAAGATAAATATCCACCAATTCAGAAAATGTAAATGACTAACACATGAGTTCAAATAATTTCTAGAACCATGTCAAGATCTTTCGTTTTGTGTCCTTGGCCGTGCCCCTAGTGATGATCTTATATTCGCCCCAACTTTCACGAAATCGTTGACCTAAAGAAAGACATACAAGTTGATGAGTACTGACTACTGAGGAGAACACGCAAAATAATTGTATAGCTTTCAAGAGATTCACCCTGTTTTCCACCAAACCAATTTTGGATATATGGCAGTTACATTAAATATAAAACTCTGTCAATACTAATAAATTAAGTTTAAAACTCAACATAGCTACAAGAACAGTTTATAACCACCCAAATCTATAGTCCACTTGTTTTAACACTAACAACTTGACCCTTGCAGTAGCATTATATGTAGCTGAGAAATTTAGAGCTCCTTTTGGCTGATATCATTGCTCCATCCGGTTGGGAAACCAAAAAATTACGCAAAAATAGAATTATTTTGTTCCAGTTTTGCATAAATATAAATATATTTCATTTTTCCATCCGCCTGATACAGATTTTAACAAGAGTTCAATCCCACGACTCTGGGAATGACTCTCATTCCTATTTCCTACTACTTTCTATTCTTTTAACTATTTCTTCCGTAATTTTTAATTTCATTACTTCCTTGTTCCATTCCCTTTAATTGAACGTGGACGGAGCATATGTTCCTAGCAACTCAGCTAAAGAGTGACTATCACCAAGACCACAATATGTTTTTACAAGATGGTGAAACAGTCTTACATGATAAACATATCAAAGTTTTAAGGGAAAGAAACAAACATTATACTAATTGAAGTAGATAAATGTGAGATCCATATAAGGGCATAGAACTAAATTATAATTGAAAATTATTGAAATCTTAAGCATAATACTTTATCTGTTACACAAAAGATGACCTTCTGCATTGGTAAAAACACATGGAGCATGTAATTTTGTACAGGGAGTAAGATTCACGACTGTTAGCCTGTTACTTTAGTGTCGGCATCTCTAATCGCAAAAGCTCCACACACACGCAACTCACACATACTAGATCATGAGAAATAATAGCTGAAAAGACTTGCAACTTATCATTACCAAGGGAAAATCAGTCTAAGAACAGATATCTATAATCACTCGCATAAGGCACAAGCTTGTTTTTAAACTCTTTAATTTAACAACAATTTATATTGAAGTGTTCATCACAACACAATCTCCAAATTTCCCTTTTTCCTAAGTAAATAAAATCCGCTATATAGGTTCTTAAAAAGTTCTGTACTGACTAGGTAAACCATCTCTAGTCCAAATGAATTTTAATTAAATCATAAAGCATTATTTCACAACAAACAATACTCAGGGTTTTTTTCCTGCTAAATAACGATATTAAGTTCCTATCATGAAAGTACAGAAAAAATCACATTATTCACAGAAGAGGCATGTGTGAGTGAGTATTCAAATTCTGCCGACCAGGAAAAACATTATAGTTATACTAACAAAGGATACACTGGGTGAATGCCATTGGCAGCAACGACATAAAAAAGGGTAAATCCAGCACCACGAAGCTGAAAGCTTTGAGTGGCATAAGCAACACTCACCGGATAGAATTTTATGATGCGGGCATATACCTGTACTATAAAGCTCGATGCCTTCCATTTTTCCCAGCCACCAACGCCAGCAGGCTCCGCTCGAGCGTCTTACATGATATCATCCGGTTGTGTAGTATAGCCCTATTTGGTAAATGGGCTTGGATGGTAGTTTACGTTAAAGTTTTATCTATTTTTATATTTTACAAAATTGTTTATATTATTTAAGTTAAAAATTTTATATGAAAATTGTTTAATATTTTATAATACTTTTCCGGTAAAAGTTCTATTGGACTAGAAAAGGTTATTGAATTTGACTTCGGTCCGGAAAAGAAAAGATTATTGTATTAAAAATCAGTAATCAAAATACTCAAAATATTTTTTATTTTTCAGTTTCAGACTATTAAATATAAAAACAAATTTCCATGTAAACTATGGGCAACTTACTTGTACATAGGCCTAAGGTATTTACAATAAATCCTTTATTGCAAATTATAATCAAATTAAAATTGAAGTTTAATTCATCTTAGTGTGGTGTATGTATAAGTAGCTGAACTAAGCTGCAAGAAACCTTTTACAAGTAGGAACGATAGAAGGCGCAAGTAAGATCAGGAATGGTATATTTAGGTGGGCAGACCTTGAGTTGGTTCTAAACCTTAAAGCAAGGTAAGCCCGATGTTATGGTTCCACTAAATAGTGAAAAGTCAATCCAATTGCATGTTAATGATGTATATGTTCTGGTTAGGATCAGCTCAAGAAAAAAATTACCAACAAAGGTTTCAGTTACTTGTTATTTCCCTCCATTTCCCGGAAGAAATGATCCGGTGCCAACAGTGGAAGATCAAGTCAATTTTGTGAAAAAGAGTTTTAATGCTGTTGAAAAGAATGACAATGAGTGTGGGTTATTGCAAGAGACAATGAACAATATTCCAGGGTGCAGTAACAATAACAATGGTGTAATTGTTAAAGACTGATTTTTTGGAAATCTGAAATCATGGTCAAAAGGTGGGGTCGGTCAGGTAGGTGATGAACTTGATTTCCAATATATATCAGAAGATGAGGCAGATGAGGGAGGTGACTTGAGCAAGGTAATTATGCATGCTCTAATAGCAAATTCATGTGATCCATCAAGTATAAAGGAAGGATCTGTTGTAATATAAAGGAAATCATTATTCACCAAAATGATGGCAGTCTTGATAGAAAGATTTAGGGTGATGAAATGGATTTGGGAAGTGGCTTAGACCTCTATGTAGTCTTTTGGTGTCCGGAGAATGGACTTTAATGATCCCAGATACTTTAAGCAGAAGCAAACTAAGAAGTGCAACTCCAGTGGGAAAGGGAACTCTGGACTTGAGATCTAGAAGTGAGATGAAAACATCAAAATATATTTTATCCAGCAGAAGTGAAGAAGTTACAATCTATTTAGAAGAACCGTTACGAAGATCTATACGACTGTCATGAGGGAAGATGGAAATTGTGTTGCAGGGCATGCTGAAGTAATTAAAGACTCTTCTGTGAGTCGGGCACCAAGTGAATTTGAGGTGAGTCTTCCGCCTTTTGGTCCCAACCCTTCTAGTCATTGATATGCGTACAGAGTCAGAGAGGCACTTCGTCTCTTCCAGGAGGTTTGTAGGAAGATACTGCAAGGTCAAGAGGGAAATCAAAGGGCGGAGAACATTTGAAGTCAAAAGAAAATTTCAGAATGATTTATCTCGCTGCTGGTAAGATTGTTTAAATAAAATGAACAAAAGTAAACACAGATGAACAAAGATTGGGAGTAGTGCCTGGAGTTGAGGTAAGCGATGAGTTTCAATACAGGATAAGCTAGATATGGTTGGCTTCATTGTTTGTACCTGGCAGGTATAGATTATATAAAGTAATATGGTACCATGGTGTTGAAATTATTGCGGCTAGTAATGTTACTTCAGGGTCAGGGGTATGCTGATGAACTTGATAATTCAGACTGCTTAGTATACTCGGGTCGAGGGGAACAAGCAGCCTGATCAGAAGGTAGAAAGAGACAACTTGGCTTAAAAAATATCGTTACAATTAAATTAAGTGAGGGTTATTCACGGATCTAAAGAGACAAAGGCCTCTAACTCTACAGATAAAAGATCCAAGACGGACTTGACATACTTTTCTTGTGGGCCCTAGAAAGATATTGGAAACACGAGGGAGCTCATGGGAAGCTTGGTGTTCAAATTTGAATTGTACTTATTACAGGGCCATCCAGAGCTTGATTGGAAAGATCTGTCTGGAACGGGGGAGGGTCATTAAGGTAATAATACACTGTATGGAAAAGACATAATGCCGATATGTGCGATGAACTCATGAGATGATCAAAAATCCTGTCCACTCACTTATGCAACTAAGATGATATATTCTGATAGCCTGAACTTGGTTTAGTAAACACATGAGATGATCAAAAATCGCCTTCATCCACTTGCGTAACCAGGATGACATATCCTGATAGCTGCAACCTCAGTCTCCCCAAGGGCTGTGATTGCGAAGGTGGATGCTTGGATGCCAAAAGATGTTTGCGCATAGCCAAAATTGTTTATAATGATGGTGGAAACAGTCTTACACAATAAACATGCTAAAGTTTTATGGACAGAAATAGCCATTATTTAGGTTTTCAACTTCACCATATATGAGAATATAACTAAAATACTCCCGAAAATTTTGGATGATGCATGTTAAGACATAATACTTCATCCATGACACAAAAGATGACTGTTTGCCTTCCTAAAACACATGAAGCATGGCTCACCTAAGTGGAACAGGGAGTAAGAATCAGGGCTGTTAGCCTGTTAACTTTCAGCACCCCAAGTTTCATACATTTAAGAAGCACTTACAAAATCATGATCTTATGGGCTATATACGAGTTCACTTGAAGTATGCCATGTAACAATGATTTTACTCGTTCGCCTAAAGTAAGGAAGGAACAATTAGTCTAAGAACATAAATCTATAATCACTCACCTAAGGAACAAATTTCTTTTGACGTTAATAACAATTTGAATTGTAAGTGTTTATCACATTGCAATCCCCAAATTCACTCTTCTTTTTATATCTTAAGTGAATAAATTCAGCGGAATAGGTTCCTAAACAAACGATCTTTAGTCCAAATGAATTTCAACTTAATCATAAAGCATTATTTCACAACAAACCATACCCTAGTCTCAACCAATTTCAGCTGAATGTGTGGGTGAGTATTTAAATTTTCTCGAAAACTCGAACATCACGAATACGAAATTAAGAGCAAAACAGAAGAAAGGAAGTACCGAGTGAATGCCATTGGCAGTAACAAGGGCGAAAAGAGAGGTAAATCCGGCGCCGACGAAGAGAGAAGCGATGCCGAAAGCTTTGAGTGGCATAAGACGGCACTCGCCGGATCGAACTTTACGATACGAATATATACCAGTGCCTAATTGAATTACGCTAGCCGCCGTCCATTTTTCCCAGCTGCCGGCTCCGACGGACTCATCTCCGGCGTCTTCCATGAAATGATCCGGTTGTGCAGTATAGTATAACTAGTTTAACTCAAGAAATGTGAGTTATTACGTTAATCTTATTCAAAAATAATATTCGAATCTAATAAAATAATGTGTTACAAAAATAATGCTCAATAATGTTATAAAATACTAAAATAAAATTAGCACTAAATTATGAGTATTGTTTTTCGTTTTTAATATTATCTTAAATAAATTAGTTGAATATTTGGGTGAAAAAAATCGAAATGCTAGTTTTTATGTCAAAAATTCTACTTATTTCTCAAACAGTTTGTTTTTTTTTTTTTTTTTGAAAATGAGAATAAATCTCAACGAGAATCGGCAGATCACCGTGATGATTCTTTCATTCAAGAAATCTTATTATCTAACCGTCGGACATGCAAGATGACCGGGGAAATTTAGACAATAAAACTTTAATGTCCGAAAAGAAAACCGGTCTTCTTCCAAGAATCCTGAAAATAAAACAAGAGAAACAAGAAGAATATAAGTCGATATATTTAACGATTAATCAAAATATTTCCACAATCATGATAACTCATGATTGAGACAATTAAGCTCTTAATTAAGGCATAATAATAAAATATTAATGTCCTTAATTAAGATACAATTATGACCCTCAAATAAGGCACAATTAACACCCTCAATAAAGAAGTACAATTTACGCCCAAGAGGCACAATTTACGCACTTAATAAATAGGCACAATTAACGCCTCAATTATGGCACGATTAGCGCTTTCCTTTCTGAAACCGGATCTCGTCTCGAAACCGCCGTCACCGCCACCATCGGCCACCACCGCTGTGCTATCGGTCAAGTTGCCTCGTCGTATGCGAAGCAAACAACGAAGCGTCTCATTTGTAACACGAAAATCGCCAAAACACCAAAACCAAACAAAACACAAGGATTAAACAAACAAACAAAACCCACAAACAAACAAGATTAGTTTGCTGTTTTTGAGCTGAAGAAGCCACGGTGGAGGGTTGCGGGTCGGATCTTCCGGCTGGAGATCCGAACTCACTCCGGGATAATAGTCCGACGGGTGTTGATGCGAGAGAGATGCAATATATGTAGCTTTTATACAGAGTTGTTGAACCAAAATTATAAAGAAAAGAAGAAAAGAAGAGAAACATAAAGATTAGTCTAGGCTGATTTTTAATCATTGGATGCATAATATCAACCATTCACACAAAGATTCAAACATCATGAAGCCATATCAATCACCAGAATCTTGTAAATCAAAAAGAACTAATAAATTTCTGCTATAATCACTCAATTAAAAAGATCAAACCTGATTAAGTTTCTGCGGATACTGAGAGTGCAGATCTGTTCCAAAGCAACAGATATCAAAGTAGCAAAATTTGATTTAACCCCTTCTCAAACAGTTTAATTACTTATAAGTTTTAATTTAATTCTCAATTCTAGTATGCTTCTTTACTTTAATCAAAAAGTACTTTTTCTAAACTTACTCAAACAGTCCCCGAATATTGTTCAAGTTGCTAGCTTCCTTATTTCAACATTTAGGGTTGTAAAACATATTCATCATCTTCTTTAACCATTTCACAACTCTATTGTGTTGTGTTTGGTTGCCGTGAATGTTATGGAATGGAATCAAATGAGTAAAAAAAATAAAATAATAATAGAGTGTAGGAGGGAGGACGAAAAAAATGAGTGAGCGTAAATTATGTATGATAAGATTAGGGTCACAAGATGGAAGGTTAGACCTCTAGTTAAGTGTGATAGGAATGGAATGGTGGAAGGAATAAAGTTATTAAACATTAAACTAAATTATAATTCAAATCTCATTCCATCCGCTCCATTTTCATTCACCCCAACCAAACACAACATTATAAATTATACCCGGCTTTCTTCTTCAAATCAACCAGGAACTCTCCTGCTAGCCTATGGTTCAGCTTTAGAATAGTGTAGCAAGTTCGTTTTTTTGCATGATCTTGCATAAATTTGTACCATATTTGACACCCGCTATAAAGAAGTTTCTTGAGGTCTCATCTGAGGTCTTTCTCACATTTAGAACCTAGTCATTGAACATTTTAAAGTACTCTATCAAGGTCTCTTTTGAAGTTTCTTTAACGTTGGCCAGGGCATTAGCTGGTGGTGGAGCTAATGCCACAGAAGCTCTAAAGTAGCGTACAGAATGCTCTCCCCTCTGAGTTCATGAACTAATTGAGAACATTTTGAACCTACATCTAGTTAGCTCCTTGACCTGATAGAGGTCCATCTTGTTGTTGAAACAACTAAAATATTCCTCCAGTCCCCAATTCCATCGAATGTAAAATGACCTATTGAATAGTACATCTTACTGAACTTAAGTTAAGAAAGAAAACTCAACAGAGAAGAAAAAGATGAGAGGGGATTACAAACAATTGAAACAAATTAAATACCAAGCCACAGTGATAGTGCTGTTGACATACTGCTATGTAAAGTACACACATTTAGTCATACAAAGGATAATATGAAAATGCAGCTCAATCGTAAGAAGACTGTTCAGCCATCAGTAAAGGAAAAACTCAATGTAAACCGCAACCAGAGCACCACCTCAGTTTGTTTTCAATTGAAGCTTCTGAATTGCAGAAGTTTCTAGTGGCAACTGTGCTTCATCTTATAAAGTCAAATCACCAAAATAATCTTCCAAACTCGATGTAAACTGAAACACAAGTTACTAGCGCCAAGCACCAACACAATCTGTTTCAAAATGAAGCTTCTGAATTGCAGCAGTAGCTAACGGCAAGAATTGTGCTTCATCTTATAAAGTCGAATTACCAAAATAATATACTAGAGTTATGAAAAAATTTAATGTTAACTGAAACACAAATTACTAGCGCCAAGAACTGCCACAATCTGTTTCAAAATGAAGCTTCTGAATTGCAGCAGTAGCTAATGGCAAGAACTGTGCTTCATCTTACAAAGTAAAATCACCTAAATAATCCTCTAGTAGTCCAAGCAGCCGACCTGTCAGAATCTATAATATTTTTCAGAAGTTAACAAATTACATATGCACAACTAGGCCTAATCAAACTTCGCTCCTATAAACACCCATATATAAGTGCAGGGCATAATCAACGTAGGCTTCATACAGTCACTACAAGAATTCAAAAGATTACCATGCAGTATATAGAAGGAAATAGTACACTTGAATACACTTCACGTAATGGATCTTCTGATAACTGATAAAAAGGTTTCAAATTTAGTATCTTACTAAATGGCCTTACATATGAAGATATATGTTCATATGACTAGGGAACAGACAGTTTAAGGTCTTAATATGACTGGAGTGGCATTAACTAGAGTGCAGTGCAAATATTCTGATTTAAAGTAGTTAACTTGGAAACATATGTAACCTAGATATAAAATAAACCAAGTAAACAAGTGAAAGGCAGCAAGAGATTTCTCATAATGCAGTAAATTGTGGTCTTGAGCAGATCAAAAACTATCAAAGTAACTTAACACATCAAAACTCTATGCAATTCAGCCAAGTTGAGGCAATATTATTAAATACGAGACATATTAGATAGACATTTAAAATCTGAAGTTTAAACATGAAAAAACTCTATGCGATTCAGAGTAAACACAACATCATTACAAACATGACAATTTACATTGACATTTAAAAAGTAACATCCCTGGCCGATAAAGAGTGTGAATCAGTCGGAAATGATATACATATAAAATAAAGACCATATGAAACATTTTCAATAATGTAATTACTCATTCAGTGTATGGCCAACTTGAACTGCAAGGATCACGTAAAATAAAATAAAGCTAGCAAGGACAAGAAGTTACACAGAGGCATTTTCCAGTTACCACAAGTTCCTTCTAGCAAAGATTTGGCACCCTGGTAGTTCCGTCCATACAACTAAGTTCTTGCAACAAGTAAACATTGTAAAGCAAAATGGAACATAAAATATATATGATTAACCCCAACATTGTCATTGCATCAGTCATATATACAACTGCAACTATTCAGAAGATTAAAAACCCAAAAACTTTTTCTATAATTTGTCAACTTCATATCAAAAAAGAGAAAATAGTTCAAAGAAAAAGATACACTTATTAAACCTTCCATCCTATAGTTTCTAAATCGCAGTTATATCTTCATATGCATTCCAGTCTTCCGCTAGCCTCAACTCCACTAACTTGCATTACTAGAACTCCAAGACTACCACTTACGCAACCCGATATTCTAACAGCCACGACTCCATTAACTTGCATCAACAAAACAATCCGAGACTACCAACATAACTTAACCCTGCATAAATTAAAAACAAATTTATCAGAAACAACGTCATCCAACCAACCACCATAACAACATCAACAGAAATCACTAAAGACAAATAACGAACAATGAACTGTACATAATCAATCAAATTCTACACACCTTTATAGGAGGATCAGGAACTTTATAGCAATCAGGCGTTACCGACCCTAACCACAAGCCAGGGAACACATTCTACACAAAACATCACAAGAAACAACAATCAACTACAAACCCAGAAAAAGAAACTACACAAATCATCACAAACAATAACAATCAAATATTAAAAAATCGAAATCTAACCAAACAATGTCAATATAACTAAAACACAAATTTCTAAAAGAAGTATAACTGATTCTTACATCAATCTGTCTCTGAACCGTCTTAGCTCTCTTCTTCGGTCTCCTAGGAGGCTTTGATCCGGTCATTATTAAAAAGTCTTCTTCGATCTCTTCTCGACTTAAACTAACCGAAAACTTCTGTTTCTTGTCTTTCTTCTCACCATTGTTACTACTACTGACAACATCAGGTCGACTTCGAGTTCTATTCTCCTGTGCCTTGATTGGTCCGCTATTATCCGCATTCATCCCCTTCTTCACAGCCCTTCTTGGCCTCAAATTCCAGGTTTTCGGCTCCTCAACCTCTTCAATTTCGCAATTTTCAACAACCCCTCCTTTCTCCCCTTCAATTTCATCTTTTTTCAAATCCTGATCATCATCAACTGATCTTTTTACGGTGTCCTCATCAGCTGATTCAGCTGCTTTAGTAGTCTTTTTTATCCGAATATAAATCTTTGCTTTCGAATCTTTCTCCGATTTCTCGACATCATCTTTCTGGTGATCGGACTCTGCGTCTCTGATCGGAGACCGGTGGGGGTGCGGCGGCGATTCTGTGGGGCGGCGGCGACGGTGGAGACTGGTGTTGTGCTTCTTGTTCCACTTCAATTGAGGTAATGAAAAGTTGTGAAGCTGTTGCGATTTTATTGGCACAGGCGACGACATTGCTTACAATCTCTCTGTCTGTATAGCTTATATCTGTTTCATAATCAAGAAAAACAAGAGAGATATATATATATATAGAGAGAGAGAGGGGGGGGGGGGGGGGAGAGGGAGAGAGAGAGAGACGGGTGAATTTTGTGAATAGTAAAGACTAGAGAGGAGTGTATTGGGAGAGAACAGAGATATAGAGATGTAAGCGTTTTGCAAATAGCACTAGGTTGTTATCGAGTTAAATGTGTTTCTAGACTATTCTTTATTTTATTTTGTTTTATTTTTTGGTCAAGAAGTGAAACATAAGGTCGGTTTGACAAAGTATAACAAGTGGTCATTCTCTACTAAATTTAGATAAAGAGGTGAGATCAAAGTATGAGGTAGTCTATGTAAGTAGTGCGCGTTCATGTGCTTCTTCTACCAACTGGTTTCTGAGTTTTTTTTTTGGTCTTGCAGCAACTGGATTTAGGATGTTTTTAGGTTCTTTGAGGCTTACAAGTGCTTTATAGGTGCAGGCCTGCAGGGTGTCGAGATTTGAGTCGTTTTAATGAATTGAAGAAGAAGAATGTATCAAAATCACGACTTAGGCATCGTCGGTTTGTAGTATCATGGTAATGAATCGAAGATGGTTAACATTTCAAAACCATAACTCAAGCATCATTGATCTGAGTCGTGTTCATGAAATTGAAGATGAGAATGAACCAAATAATGACGCACATTAGAAATTTGAATCGTGTTCTTGACATTTTGACAACCTAGTGTTGTGGCTATGTCTAACATTTTGACAATTATGCCGAGTGAAAAAAATATCATGAGAGTTTTTGGATTTTTTTATCGATCAAATTTGGTATATGCATGTAATAGAACATTTACATTCTTCCTGAGTTTATTAAAGCACCAATTTTACTCCTATAGTCCTATGTTAAAGCACTTTTCAGATGACATTACCAAAGGCCATTACAAGATCTGGAATAAACTAGTTTTAGATTACAGGAAACTATTGTCCCAAAGGACTTATGATCTGATAGGGTCCATAAACTGGAAAAATGACTCAATAGCAGAAGATCTATAATCACTAAACTGCAATTACCTTCTGTCGAGCCAAAAAAAAAACTGCAAGTACTCAAAAGATGACAACTTAACTCAGAAAGTCCCGCCATTCACCAAAATAGTATTAGTTTTGGAATGAAAAATCAGCTGAATGTTGATCTCGACATGTGTATATATATGCTTGAATGGTATAATATCATTTTAAAAAAATTCAAAATCGAACAGCTTCACAACATCAAGTTACACGTATCATGGTTGCTGAATGTAAACATCTACTATAATATTGCCCAAAACATGGCATTTTGCAACCATAGCAATTAATCTCTCTCCCTAGTATTCACATTTCCTAGTTACAAGCGATTGTAACTCACCTGTAAATTGTAATGGTTAGGCTTCTAAGTTTACAAGACACTCCTGGGATTGGCCAAGCTCTTTGTTTGAGTAACGCTCCAGCCACAACTTCGGAGCAGCTCGATGCATGCGATATATGCGAGAGATGAAATTTTTCTCACTAGTAGCAATTATGCTAGGAATAGCATATTCTTCTGTACAAAGACCATTTTTTTTAAGCCACGTATGGAAACTGTATCTCGGTTTTATTCGCTTTTCCAAGTTGTAGCACAAATAGGCAGGGAAAGCTTCAAGGTCCTCTAATGAATGGCCGATATCCTCGCAAAGGTATTTAACTTTTTGCTCGATTGCTTCTTTCTGTTGGTTAAGAATCTTGGGGGAGTCGCGAATCATCTTACAAAGCTTATGAAATTCTACCCCACATTGAAGAAGGCAATCAACTCGCTCTTTTAGATCATGACCAGGACCACGAATCTGATTTAATATCTTTACCGTACATTTATTCTCAGCAAACCCGATACTGTGTAGAAATTCCAATTTTTCTAGTGTATGGACATGGTACCTTGAGCCCTGGATGGTTAGCAAGTTATCAAGATAATGTTGATCTAAGTCCTCCTCGGGACTGCCAATAACATAGCTAGCTAACAAATTATGGTCTCCATTTCTTATCTTACAAAAAAACCACTTATGCATATTCAAAGATCTCATCACACGAGGCAAATTTGAAAGTCTATTTCTACCAAATACATGAGGGAAATTTTCCATAACAGATCTTAATATGTTTTCTTCCAACCCCAAATATTTCAAAACCCCAGAAACCGAAATATAGGGAGTCTGAAGATCAAATCCTAAAATCTCCGGTTTGGAAAGAAGCAAGTACCCTACTTCCTCCTTACCAACATCTAGCTTTCTAAAAAATTCAACTTTTTGAGCAAAACATTCTTCCGAATACTCAACGAAAACATTTTTACATGTACCCATCAATTCCCCCATCTCACCCTTCACACAACCCAAGTCGTAAAATATCCTAATTTTCTTACAAACTTCAAACCAACAATCCACATTTTCCTCCACACAACTAACCAAATCATAATCAACAAAAACCCTTTTCAAATCATCAAACAACCCACCACAATCCTCACATTTCCCACTCAACACACACGGAAAAGCCAAACAAATCCCAATAACCATCACATTACTAAACCCATACTCCTTCAACCCCACAAGCCTTTCATTCAACTCACACAATTCCCTCTCAAAAACCCCCTCTTTACACAACTCCCCCAACTTATCCCAAGGAAACCCAAACCCCCACAACCAACAAGCAACATCAAAAACCCGACAATCCTCAGACAAGAACATCTTACCAGCAGGCAAAAAACCCACAATTTTATCATAACTAACACCAATACTCTCATAAAAAAACAAGAATTCATCAATGGGGTGGTACCTCAAGAACCTCCTGAGCGACCCTTTAAATTCTTTAGGAGAGTAATCAACTTTGGAGATGATTTGAATGAGAGAAAGCAGGGAGTTGTTGCCAATGTGCTCTGCAAAAGTGAAAGGCAAGTTCTTGGTATCATGTAAGTAATCTGTAAGTACTTTCTGAGCTTCTTGGATTGCTCTGGGTCTTCTGTGAGCTGGGATTTTGTAGAGGGATTTGAGCCTGAGGAGGTTGGGAGTGAGTGAAGAAGATGAAAAACAACGGGAAATGGAGAAGAATGGGAGGGATTGCATGTTTTGTGATTTGGGGTTTTAGGGTTTATCACATTGTTATATATCGTATTCTGTGCGTATAGTTTAGTACTGGAGGGAAGAAAAATCACCAACTACAACGGTAGTAACGCAGGTATTAAGCTAAATTTTAATTTGTCAGAGTAATTCAAGAAAAACACTTATCAAAAAAAGGGTTAAATATTCGTAAAAAAAAAGAGGAATTTAAATAGCTAATCACTAACCTAGCTAATTAAAAACGAGAAATATAGATAATTTCATCAAAAATTATTCCTCAATCACATAATATTATTTATAATTTTAGACAAGGTCACAAAAATGTTGGACCGCTATATTTATAATATAATCAATTGATATAATCAATATCATCGGAATAAATATATTGACTTTGTTTGAAAGTCAGAGGTTCTGATCAAATTAGAGGTTCGAAGTGTTTTAGAGATATGATCACTAAAATCCGTTAATATTAGTGTTTGATAGTTATTGCACTGAAATAAAGATTTAGATCCAAAAGGTTAATTTTGAAAAAATTATCTTAAGAATTTTTTGAGTCAAAGGCTTTGGTGGTTTGTGTCAGAAAATATTAATCAAATTAGCTATATGTCAAACAATTTTACGACAATTGCTAGATCAATTTATTTTTTACTAGTCAAAACATTTGCTTAATCACCTAGTCAAATCATCTAATTCAATTCGCTAACCGCTAATTCCCAATACGATTTTAGAAAATATTTTACACATACAACTTAACAAATCCTTATATCCAATTCATTATTTTAATATTATGCTAATATTTTTAAAAAAATAATAAATAATATTAAAATAGACTTGAATTAATTTTTATAAAGATACTTTTAACCTATCTGATATAAGTATAAAATATAATTTTGTTTTTTATGTACTTCAAATATCCCAGCAATTAATTCGATAGAAAAATCGAAATCCTTATATCCAATTCATTATTTTAATATTATGCTAATACTTTCTTAAAAAATAATATAAAAGATTAAAATAGACTTGAATTAGATTTTTATAAAGATACTTTTAAGGGGTTTTTTCATATACACCCATATTTAAAAGAATTTTTACAAAATTACTGTAATTTTTAAAACAAATTGTAAAAATACCATCTTTCAAAAAAATTGCAAAATATACGCCGGTTGCGTCTGCAATCATATTTGCAACTATTAGTAACCTTATAATCAACCAGAAATGCAATTTTGAAAAAATCTGTTGAATATTATATTTAGTTGCAAGTGGTTGCAAATAGAGTACCCTTGCGGGGCCAATATTAATATAACAAAATCAACCACATAATCAACTTTTCTCTAGCCTCACACTCTCTCTTCTCTCAACATGCACCCCTCTACCTTGCACTTCGAAATCTTGTGTTGTTACCTGCTTGATATTTGATTTTGAAACGCCGTGAATCGCCAAATCTAACCTAACCTGTAGTGAGTTGACTCGGTACGAGTTACAATTGAGTATGGGTTCACCGATGGCTTTTTACGATCGACGGTGGTGATGACGATGACTTTTTACAATCGACGGTGTGAGAGAGAGAGTGCGACAGGAAAAGATAGGGAGAATAGTGACAAGAGAGTGAAAGAAGACAGCGGAAGATGAAGATGGGGAATGCGGAACAAAATCTCGTATTTGTGGAAATGTTTTAAAATCTTGTATTTGTGTAAATGTTTTATATAAATATAAAATATAATTTTTGCTTTTAATGTACTTCAAATATCCCACAGTTATTTCGGTAGAAAAATAAAACATACAGTTACCAGAGCTAGAGCCGGCTATTAACATGTGCAACTGGAGCATTTGCACAGAGTCTCAAATTTTAAGGAGTCCAAATTTAATAAAATAGTATATATATTATATATAGTATTTAAATTGATTAAATAAATTATCTATTTATCTTCAAATCCTTTAACTTTTATATGAAAATTTATATAAATATTCAATAAGAATTTAATGTGCATAACCATTAAAATTAAACTTACGTAGTTTTCTTTTACAATTTATAATTTAATATTTATTTGTAAATTAACTTTATATTAAATAACGTAAACAATCACATATACAATATAATATTACTTATTTGTAAGAATAATATATTCAATATAACATTGTTTTTATTGATTTTTAAATTGATATAAATAATGTTACTTTTATATAATTTATTAGTTATGGTTTATAACAAAATAAATTTATATGAAAATATGCGAGAATGATTAGCCGGGCCTGCAGTTACCCTACATTCTACAACTCTTAGTTTTTCCGCACTGTGAAATTTAAGTAAAGGGTTCTGTATTGGGAGGGGTTAAATAATATACAGTTTTCTGGCTGTTGGATGAATATTCAGCCAAAATTATAATATATTTTTAAGATGTTTGGCGGTTTTAACCGCTAGATGCTAAAAATCCGTCTAGACAAAAGCGCTAGACGGATTTTCTCCGTCTAAGACATCTTAAAATTTTGTTATAATCCTGGTCGCTGGATATGCATCCAACGATCCAGGACTAGTATATTATTTACGGTCTTTCTAATGTGTGCCCAAGGGCACACAATAAGCACCAATTTTCATGAAAATGGCTTGTTTTGATTGTTGGAATTGATGTGAATGCAGGGGATCATTTACATTTATTATTCATCCACCAATCAAAAACTAGTATTCTCATCGATGTTAGTGACTATTGTGTGTCCTTGGGCACAATATAGAAAATTCGTATTATTTAACAGGCCCCAGCTCATCATATGCCAAGGACCAGGACCAATAAAGCATGGTATTTCCAACAGTCATCAGTTATGTTTGTTGAGAGAAAACGAAAGGTGGAGAGAGAATCATAAAGACTCCTTTGCTTGCTTGCTTCTCTCACTCTACACCAACAACCTCATTTCTGTAACAATCCACTTTTTCATTTAATCACCACTCAATTTCTTCTATCAATACAAGCTTCTCTCAATTTGCTTCAACTTTTATCGGATTTGTGTTTGATTCTTGTAAAGATTTCAAATGTATATACTGGAATTGAATGATTCTGGTGGCGATGAGTCTTGTGTTGTTTTGAACAGCAAGAGGGCTTTGGTAGGAGCAGGTGCTCGTGCTCTGTTCTATCCTACTTTGCTGTATAATGTTGTTAGGAACAAGATTCAGCCCCAGTTCCGGTGGTGGGATCGAGTTGATGAGGTATAAAAAGAATTCCGTGTATCGGTAATGACCGTGCTTGGCTTACCTTATTTTGCAAAAATAAGTAACTTGTTTGTTACGTAAATACTACTTATTTTTTCCGGAAATAAGTGACTTATTCTTTAAAACGCCTGTTAAATACATGATGCAAAAATATTATTACGTAACTATGAAGTTTTTCTCCGCGATAAGTCTTTTTTTATATAAAAAAGAAAAAAAGGAGACAAAAATGCACAATATTTGAACAAAATTATTTCAAGTACTACTAGTACTAGTAGCATGTACAATTATCTGTCTATGGTTGATTCTACTTTTTTGTTCTTGGATGTTTTAGTTAGCATACTTATTGTAGTGTTATCGTTATCATTTGCTCTAAATTGAGTACATAACTTCACATAATTTATGCTGATAATCGCCTCATTAACCTTGGTGACTACTATCACAGCTCTTGCGCCTTAAGGATGCTTCATGCCAGTACACGGGGGTTGGTTATTTTTGAAATGATTCGTTTGGGAGAAAACCTTTAATCTCTCAATGTATTGTGTGTGGTCTTTCCCTTACATGGTTTCATGATTTGTATAATGCCACTTAGTCTCGTTTTCAAGCAATTAGATGATATACATTTATTATTTCACTTGTTTTACAAATAATGTGCTTTCTTATTTAAGTTTGGATTAATTTTATACCTATACCTGCAATGCAGAATTGCAATTCTACATATGATTTGATCATATCATTCCGATCTTATGGCACTGCATATAAACTTTTATGTTGATTAAAAATATATTATGCGCTCACTGCCTCTTTTCTTGTCATCAGTTTATATTGTTAGGTGCTGTGCCATTCCCAGCTGATGTTCAACGCTTAAAGGAACTTGGTGTGCATGGAGTGGTCACACTGAATGAACCATATGAAACCCTGGTCTCAACATCTTTATATGATGTAATTATGTGTTAGACCCTTTGTTTTGTTCACGCCATATATGTTCTTCTATTTAGTGGGAGCTAAAAATGACTTATAATAAGTTTGTCATATTGGTAAATCTTCATCTCAAACCTGTACAAGTTCTTCGATAGGTCTACATGACTAAATATTAAAATCTTTTAAGGATTGTGCTAGCATTGTAGGCTGGCTTAATACAAAAAGTCTATTACGGCTTTCCATTTATTCATCTCTGATTTCTTTGTTACAGCATAATTGGTGCACTTAAGCCAGGAGTCTCTTTGAATGCAACTTTAATGCATAAACATGTCTTGCTCTGTTTTGCAATTTTTTTGTCGGGAATTAAAAGTTTTGTATTGATATTTCATCTGTAGGCTCATGGTATTAACCATTTGGTGATTCCTACAAGAGATTATCTTTTTGCTCCATGCTACGGTGATATACGCCAGGCTGTTGATTTCATCCATAGTAAGCTTTCCTCGATGATCCTTTCTTCCATGGAATAAATATTTCCAGAAGTACGTTAGTTACTGTAGTTTCTTCATCACTAGTGAACTGATTGTGTCACTAGTTGCTTTTATGTTTGAAAGCATATATCATTAGTCATGAAACTGATTATGCTCGTTTAGATACTAGGATCAAAGCCAAGGTATTCTTGAAAATGATGTTTTATACTCATATGAATTCTTGTGGTTTGGTGTCTCATATCTGTGTTTCATCTCTGACGTGCAGTTTTTCACTTCTTTTTATCCAATTTCCCACATAAAACTCGTCAGGGATCTGTTATAATATTGTTTAGGTAGGCTATAACTATAAATTTGAATGTTTTTAACCTCTGGAATTTGGGTCTTGAATTTATATAGATAATGCATCTCGTGGTAAAACTACATATGTTCACTGTAAGGCTGGTCGTGGTCGTAGTACAACTGTTGTTCTATGTTACCTGGTATGTGTCCGAGGACTCCTAATAAGTATTCATTCACATCTTAGAAACTATTGTGATGCCTCCCCCTTTGAACGCAGGTGGAACACAAGCAAATGACACCAACTGTTGCCTACGAATATGTGAGGTCCATTAGACCAAGGGTACGTTTGGCCTCTTCTCAGTGGCAGGTACGATAGAGTGTTTCAGTACAAGTCATATTTATGATCTTTCGTGATTATGTCAACTTACTTTATGCCATTATAGGTTTTCGTTATCGGATCATATTAGTGCAGTATGCTATCTTTCTGTTTTATTTTCAAATAATTGTGGTAAGGTTACTACTTCCTGCTCTCATGTGTGTGGGACTTACCAAGCCAAGGATTTGTTGAAACTAGATTAGGATGTAACAATTTGTCACTTAAATGAGTAAAACAGTTTCATATTTCGTTTGCTTTGTAAATTTCTTTTAAGGTTAACCTTAGTTTTTGACTTCGTTGGTGCGGAATGCTTCCACATACTAATGCAGTTTACGTGCAAGAATTCCCATCTGTCGGACACAATATAATTCAACTTGTACCCACTGAAATGTTGAAGATCGTGCCAAAACATTTAGTGCTCTTAAGCTGACTTCCTCATGTTTTCTCACAATAACTTTGCAGGCTGTTCAGGACTATTATCAACGCTGGAAGGAAAGATATATTTGCACAAGTTCGACGGATACTACATTAAGTTGCTCGGAGAAAACAAACTTTGAAGCTTTTGATGATAGCTGTATGGTGCTGGTATCAAAATCAGACATCGAAGGATACGAATTGAGCCTCAATTCAAATGTAGTATATAATAAGTTGACTGAGCTGAGTGTGGCGTGTAGGGTTCAACTTACCAGCCAGGCAGCTATAGCCAGGCTTTCTTGTACATGGCTTCGTATTCATGGCCATAAATTTTGGAGGAAGAAGCTTCAAAGCTCAATCGGAAATGATCAGCAAAGCAGTGTCAGATTCGACTTACAAGTCTGCTGAATAATAACCTACATCTTCTATCTAAGATACAGGAGGAAGTTTACTCCTATTTTCCTTTACTAAATTGTTAGTTTCTTGGCCTTTCTCGTTTTCATTGGGTATGGGAAGGAATACTACTTGCTCGAAAAATATTTCAGAAGCACAAAATTGGCACTGAAATTGAACATGTAAGCTATTGCTGGAGGGAGTCCTGTTGTGAAGCAAGACGGCAAATTGAGTTGTATTGTATATAAAAAGTTATATTGATATTATTATACGGTGTTTGACTGTGTGCGAAACAGACCAAGGTTGATTCTGCTTACACTATATTTTTCCTGAAATGCTCAAAAATAACGCCGCTGCCGGGGATCGAACCCGGGTCACCCGCGTGACAGGCGGGAATACTTACCACTATACTACAACGACTTGATGTTTGATTTATATTTTTATAGAAAGTAGTGATGAAGGTAGAACTACAGTAACAAATTATTTTACCGAAACTTAATTAATTGAATCACTGAGAAAGGTAAATTATTACATGCCTATGAACTTGCAGTAGAAATTCAGATTGTATATTTATGCTGGCATAAATAACAAATCAAAGGGAAAACAGGAATTGTCACTCATTTAACACAAATTGGCGTTATAAAAGTTTAACTAATCAGTGGGGAGTATATGTCATGCCCATGTTTATCTCATTTCTGTAAACAGACAACACAAGGTGACCGTTTCTGCTCGCAACGCACAACAATTTGTCTAAGGTTCAGATTGCAAAATTTCTGAGTTCCTGCTTGTGTCCAGCGATTGTCTACAATTCTACATCAGCATTTATATCGTCGTAATGCTATACAATGTTCAAATGGGGGTTTTAGCACACTACTTGACAAAAGACAAAAGAGCGCATTAGATCCCTGGTATCAGCATGATATATAGCAGAAGATGAGGCACAGCAATGTGGATTTCAAATTGCTGGCAACACCAAAGAAGATAAATGAGCTCCCATAAACAGCTGCCTCGAATTTGAGGGGCTTGCATGATTTTGCTCATATAGAGCACGGCCAAATCTGCAATAATGCTAAACATGCAAGAAGCAACATGTTTGATCTTCAGTTCCATATTCTTAGATAACAAAATAAAAAGTGTGAAAAGATAATATAGGTTTTCAGCTTACAGCCAGAGACAATTGTCTAAATCTTCAGTTCCATATATTCAGTATAAGAGAATGCTACAAGGACTAGCTTCTTCGAGCAAACAGTTGTTTTGTATACATACCAAGCTAATTGTACATAATTATATTGACATTGTTTACATGGTAATACAATAAGTAATGGGGTTCTAAGCTCAGGGACTAAATGCTCATACTTCATAATGCAGTAAAACCCTTGGTATACATGAGGTATATTACAACAGGTAAGGCACGGCAGAATGCATTTCAGAATGCTGGTAGTGCACTAACGCCGCAGAAGACTATTGAACATCATCCGTGGGTGCCCTGTGATAGATGGTTTTCTCACTTGAAGGATTCGCATGATATTGCCCATAAAGTGCATAAATGAAAATTGCAATAGTGCTGAGGATGACGAATCTCAGATAGGCTTCATAATGCAACTGCAATGGATTTAATAATTAGATTCAATATGCCAATCCACGTGACTTCAATTTTCACAGGACATGCTATTTTTCTTAGGTAGTTTATCTTCGGTAATATCATGCTTGTTGACTAAAGGATCTTAAAATCAGTAAATGCAAACCTGAGCAAAGAGGAACATATTGAATAAAATGGAAAGAGCAGGGACAACCGGAACCCAGGGACAAGAGAACCCAGGAGGATCTGTATATGCCTGCAGGAGAGATGATATAATGATATATTACAAAGACAATAAGCTGTACTATGTCAGATTTAGGGCAAGTAACAGAATCAACTTAAAATTAGGCTAGACATGTCATCCATAACACATAATGATGATACAATATGAAAACATATATCCAACAGAATCATTATATCAATGTTGGCGAACATGTCAAAATAAAACCATTATGAGCATATGAACATGAGCCAAGAGCTAGAGGCTGAGATTGAAATGGGAACTTAAGAGGGAAATTTAAACACTCACACCATATACACCAGTCAATCTACTTCGCATACAGATCCATATTTTTCTTAGGGTGGGTGTAATCAATCATATTTTAAAGGATTTTAATGGACTTATAATAATCTCTCGATTTTAAATGTACGCAGAGTCTGACAAAGTTAATGTAAAATGTAAATCTCACTGATTTTTAAAACGAATTTTTGACAAATCCTTATAAATCACATAGATTTTAGCCGGATTTCAAGAAGTTTAAAAACACCATGAAATCCATTGAGATTATCATTCTATAAAATCCTAAAAAAAAACCATTTGATCTCGAATACCAACAGATTTTAAGGGATTATATGTTATCTTAATTGAGTATCACCGGATTTTGAAGGATAATTTAAAAATCTTGATTGATTACCCCCGTGTTTTCAAGGACTATCTAAAATACAGATTAAATATTTTAATGGATTATTTAAAAATCCAAAGTTAATACACCTGATTTTTATGCATGCAGTCTGATAAATAAGATCATAACATCCACCTTTATAATCTTGTTTATAACATCCTTTAGCGACTCTCTATATAAGCACTTAAGTTAAAATTTGAGAGAAAATTAATAAATAAAAAGTTGCTCTAGTAGCTTCTCGAATTTTTAGGATCCTTCCTCCCAAGCCTCTCATTCTTGAGGAGCCTCCTCCCACTCCCAAGTCATTCTATACAATAAAATATTAAAAAAACTTTCTTCCCTCTTCACTTAATTGATAGAAAGTACTTCGGTTTGAAAAAATTTAAAAAAGAAGTATTGTTTGAGTCTTTGAGATGATGCATATATGTACCAAGTTACTAAGAATAAAAAATAATTAGATCTTAATCAGAGAAAGGACTCAAAGTCTCTTGAAGATGCTCCTACAACCTCCCATAAACAATTGCATATAAATTTTGATATTTACTTACTTGACGAAAAAAGAGGCCTGTTATAGCAAGGACCGCAATGAATATGGCAATGATCGGAAAAGGCAATGCAGCGCTAAATCGGTAGAAGAGTCCAGCAGCGAAACCACAACATGAAATTAGTACAAGGCACAAAATACCTTCCATTCTATTAGGCTGCCACCTTGCAGAAGCTTGGCTTGCAGGCTTATCTGTCCACCGTAAGGTTATCACACATGCTGACACAACAGAATAGCCTGTCTAAAACAAACAGGGCTGTAATGTGAGCATCAAACTTACAACTGTGGAAAATGCCTAAATTGAGTAGAATAATCAAAACTAAGACAAATTCGTCTTGTTTGACTAATACTAACACTCAAGCTCATAGAAACATTATTATATATTAGAAGGTACTAGGATACAGTACTATCTGTAAAATCAGAAATCAACCAAATTCATCCTATACTTGCGTCAATCTAATAGAACCATTCATTTTCACAATGCAAAAATTCCTGTGTACCAAGCTTTTAAAGAGTTAGAAGTTGACATACCAGTGTGCCAACAGAAAGGATGTGGGAGAGCACCTGTACATCAAAAAGTCCTGCCAAGATTATAGCAACAATACCAACCCAGACTTGAGAATGAATTGGTGTGTGGTGTGTTGGATGTACTTTGGCGAATACCGGAGGTAGTAAACCATCCCTTCCCAGACCAAGATATAATCGAGACTGCACACAATTTCAATCAATTATCTCGAGACATATTTCTAATGCAAACATTTGAACACTAAAGGCAATTTACCTGGACATAGAGACCAACCAGAAGGGTTGTAGTAAGTCCGGCCACAGCACCAACACTGATCAACACGGAAACATACTTTAAACCCTTGGATGTGAAAGCCTCAGCCAGGGGAGCATCTGCTCCGAGAGAATAGTAAGGGACCATCCCAGTAAGCACTAAGCAAACACCAATGTATAATACAATGCAAATGAGAAGGCTTCCGATTATGCCTAATGGTAAGTCCCTCTGAAATTTTACATTAAAAAATTTGTGATAACTATTTGAAAAATAGAGCAAGTACATAGTAAGAAACATTCCAACAAAAAATAACATATGCAGCAATCAGCATATTCATGCCAAAAAGCATTTAAATTTTTATCCGAAGACATACCTGTGGCCTTTTAGATTCTTCAGCTGAATTGGCAACTGCATCAAATCCCACATATGCGAAAAATACAACTGTTGCTCCTGTGAAAACTGCCTTGTAACCATTTGGAGCAAATGGAGTCCAGTTTGAAACATCAACTTCAAAAGCACCAACTATAATGACAATAACCACAATGACTACCTGCATCAACACACACACTATTCAATTCTTAATTTAGTGTTGAATTTTGGCCAATACTGATTGAATGGCAGATTGAGGAAACATTATGAGGTTGACATGAACGGGAAACCTTTAGCAAGGGATAAATTAAAGATTAATGAGCCCAACAAACAATATAAGCAGCATAAGACATGAATGCAAAAACAACTGTTCTCGGCAGAAGGTATACAAGTTAAAGGCTCCAAATCACTAGTGCTAATACACAGTTTATACAAGAGTAGAAAGAACTTACCTTCGTAATGGTCATAAGGGAGTTCACCATAGAAGATTCCCCCACACCCTGACATAGGATTAATGTAAGAAGAACTAAGAGAACTGGAGCTAGTATGTTGAAAGAAATAGCTCCAAACATTTCTTCACTACCATGTCCAACCCAACTTGGAATATTATCTTTAAGAAAGGGGATGAGTTCTAATATAGTAACTACATAACTTGACAAACTTCGTGCTATACTAGCTGCACCGATATGATAGTCAAGCATCATCTGTGCAAACACTAGAAATGCAGTAAGCTCATTAAAAGCTGTGTATGAATATAAGTAAGCACCACCAACTACTGCAGGAAAGCGAGAGGCTAGCTCCGCATAACAAAGTGCATTGAGCACACAAGATGCACCAGCCAATATGAAGCTGATGGTGACTCCTGCAATACAAAATTTATAATAAATGACATGTTCAGATTTTATGTTCAAATTTCTGTCAAAAAAAAAAAAAAAAAAAGATTTTATGTTCAAATTAAGATATGCAGCTACGATTTTAAATCCATAGTAAACCTATGTTGCACCTACAGTACTTCCTCACAATGCAAATGCAACCTACAGTACTTCCACTAAGCCATTTGGCAATACAGCGGAGATAAATGAGCTAGTTTGAACTAAAAGCTTGTAGTAATTCAGCAATCATTAAAAAAGTGCTGATTACATATCTAAGCTAATATACAGTTAAGTGTATCCTAAATATAACTCTAATTAATAATTTATCGCACGAGAAAAAGTGGATTCTTCTTCCTAAATAACCCGAAATCTGAATTTTAAATGAACTTACAATTGCGGTAATGAATTCTTTTTCAATAACATACAATGTTGAAGACAAATTATACACACAGGATGATGCTCAAATCACGAGTTTCAGCTCTACAAATCATCATCTAATTTCACACCGAAAGCAATACAACTCAAACTTTAGCACTAAACTCAAATTGGAGCAAACCTAAAAAAACTCGAAATCACAAGAATCAAATTAAACCACCTAAATTTACCACACAATCAATCTCGAAACCACGAGAACTAAACTAAACAACTTAAATTGACAACACAATCAATCTCGAAACTGACCAGGACCAGCATCATGAGCAACAGTGCCAGTGACAACAAAGATACCGGCGCCGATAGAAGCACCAATCCCGAGAAGAATGAGATCAAGTAATCCTAGCCGTCGGATTAAACCGTCTGTACGACCGGAACTACTGTCCTTGGGAGAAGCTAGGGTTTTGGCTCTGAGAGCAGACGACCAAAATTTAGAGAAAAATGAAAATCTGGCATCTTCATCTCTCATCTTATTACTAAAATTTCCCCTTTTCGTGGCGATTTTGTAACAGTAATTACAAATCCGGTCGATGAATATATACAGGATTATGGAGAGGGTAGTACGGAAATGTATGCAATCTCAAACTCATTGTAATGTCATCGTCAAAATTAAGTAATTATCGTGTTAATGGAATTTAATCCGGATTTTAATCGGCTGTTTTGGAAATTTGTAGTTAAAGAATTGATTTAATTGTTTTTTAATAGAATAATCGGAGGATTGAATTATCTATTTTAATAGATAGATGATTTGAATTATCTATTTTAATAGATAGATGACTGGCAAGTTTTTTGTCGCAATTTGGACTATTAGATTAGATTAGTTGTTTTATGTGAATTTCTTGATCAATAATTTCTGATTAGTTTTTTGTTAACTCTATTTCAAAATAATAATCGTTTGGCTTTTTTTCCAATTATTTCTCAATTTTTCTTTTTCTGACAGCTATTATTGTGAAATAGGAGTGTAGAGTATATCGTTTAACCAGATGTATTAATGCTTGTAATCCTAAAACTTGTTCGAGTAGTTTCTTGAAAATTATCTTTTAAATAAAATCGTTATTTCAATAAATTAACTATAAAACATTAATATTAAATAATTTATTTGGTCAATGACATAGAGCAAATTTCTAATTCTTTTTCTCCAACATATGATTTTCAAACAGGGACATTAGGCTGATTTTAATAAATTGAAGGGGTTTCTGCTGTTTAAAGAGTTTTGAATTTGAAATAGAAATAATTAGAGGTAGTATAAGATTATTAAGATTTATCTACCTTAGAATCTTTGAAATATATATCACATATTAATGATTTTCTTAAAAAAAATTGAAAAGAGTTATACACATTCTTTAGATAGATATCCAGAAATAATTTATATTTTTCTTTCTAAAAATTCATTTTTATTATCTTAAAGTTATTATCATAAATTGTGTTTTATGTAAATATAAATATAAACACAACGTCGTCATCAACATCACTTCATGTGCCACCTCGTCATCATCTGTTATTGGAAAGGTAGGATAACATTGTTGACCATCAAACCAAAAAATTATATCTTCTCACAAACATATATCGTAATATTTATGATAGTCGTGTGACTCGAAAATGCACTATGTCTTGATTTTAGTTAAAATAAAAATATGAAAACAAAAACGAATATATTTAGAAAAATAGTAAATTTATATATACTATACTACTCCCTCCGTCCCATAATTTTTGACTTTTTTGACTTGTGATGGTCAACTTGACCAAACTTTGACTACAAATTACATATATAATATGATTAAGAATTACATATATTTTTTATGACAAAAAAAAAAGAATTACATATATTTTTAGTCAAAATTACAAGAGAATTACATGTAATTTGTAGTCAAAATTCGGTCAATTTAACTATAAAAAGTCAAACAAGCCAAGAATTATGGGACGGAGGGAGTAATAAATTATTAAAAATAGGCACCATGTATAATATTAATAATATTAAAAATAATTTATAATTTTATTGATCAATTTTTTTACCTTGTAATAAAATATCTTTTTGTGACTTTAAGTTATCATTTATTTATATTATACTTATTGTAATACATGTAATTTTATTTATCAATTTTAATATGATTTAATGTTAAAAATACAAGATAATATCATGTTATTACCATGGATTAGAAGATTGTGTTTTATTAAAAATATATTTTATTATATAAAATCATTATATTTATTAAAAATTAAAATTTCTCGAACGCGGGATCACAATCCCCGATTGGGGCGGGGATCGCCCGTTCAAGGATCGAAATCAGATTATGGAGTTGTGGCCGAGATAGCATTCCCCACCCTTAAAACTTTGCTCCAAACAAGTGAATGCAAGTGAAAGCAAATGAACTTTCACTTTCATCCCACTTCTGGAGTAAAGGTTTTGAAATGAAATTCTGTTATAATTATATTCATTTTCACTTACTTTCGTTCCTCGAAAATCTCGGAAACATGGAGGCTCTTCACTTGCTTTCCTCCTTATTTATAGTTAGGGCCTAAAGGTCTTTTTTGAAGTTATGTTGAAAATTGTTGCGCTGTCAGAAAAAGTGATGTTGTAGAAATCAGATACATGCTTGGTAATTTTTTTAATATTTTCTTATTTTGAGTTATAATATAAAAAAAATGTTCTTGATGAAGTTTGATATTGAAATTTGTAACAATTTTATGTAAAAGTTGCAAAGCATCTTTTTCCAAAAGTAAGTGAGGCTGTTGTTTAGAAAAATTAATTTTAGATTTACCAAACATTTTTTCACCTGTTTTTTCAAGAAAAACTCTCGTTGTTATTTGGAGCTAGGGATGACAGAAAAATCCGATCCGAATGAATACCCGACCGTTGCGACGCGAATGGATTTTACTGAACTCGATATTTTGGATTTGGATTTTATAATTAGACCCGAACGAGTTTGGATTTGGATTTGGATATTAGGTATTCCGTATCGAAACCCGACCTGAAATCCAAATCCGATCCGAACCCGATCTAAACCGGAAAACCAAAAAAAAATCCAAATATCCAAATGTATGTATGTATATGTATGGAGTATACAAATATATTTTTTTTTTAAAATTTTAAATATACTAAATTATGTTTATAATATATAGAGATAAAGTGTGAATGTGTATATTCTTGGGCGATAGTGTCTTTTTTTGTTTAACTAATGAATTATTTTAAAATTTTATACTTTATATAGTGAAGATTTGTGTTTAGAAATTATTAAATACGGCTCGAGATTTTATCAGTGTGTAATACTTTATTATTAGTGTAGTTTAATTTTAAATATAATAAAATTCAATGTGAAAAAATTAAAAATAATATTTTTACAATAATATGATTCAGGTTTTGGATGAACCCGAAACCGATCCGAAATCCGTAGATTTGGATTTGATATAGAAAACCGGATTGAATTTGAATTTTAAAAATAATTTGGATCTGTATTTAACGTCTCAAATAACCGATCCGACCTGTTGTCGAGCCTGTCGGGAGCAGCAACTCCAAACACTACTAAGTACCCAACCCCGTGTCCGTCCCTGCCAACGGCCAAAATCTAACATACGATGAGGACTGGCACCCAGCTTGATTCAGGGCAGGTTTGAGTTGGAGCCTTGCGTCAATTAACTACAAGTCTTCTTCTCATCACTCACAAAATATCAATGTTGTTAGGTCCTGAAACGATTGTAGAAGGGGGGGTTGAATACAATCGTCACTAAAAATCGCGGCGGAATAATCTGATTTGAATTAAACTTGTTAATCAGATTTTAATTAATTAATATAACAATGTTTTAAGTCGTTATATAATTAATAAGGTTCGTTTTAATGTCCACTAAAGTTCGTAGAATAAATTCGACAGGATGTATTCTAACTTAGTGATTAAAACAATCGAGTGATCAAAGCACAGAAAACTGTGGATATAACAATTGCAAGTTACAAACAACTTGAAAGCTTTTACAATGCTTGAACACTTGAGAAATGAAGAAGTGAAGCCATATTTATAGGCAAACCACTTAGATCTAGGTATGACATTGAAAGGAATGACTTTCTAGCTTAGGAATGACATTACAATGGAAGATATGACATTATTACACAAAGCCATGCCCTAAAACAAGAAAGGAATGACATAAATAAGGAATGCCATACTGCATAGGCACGGTATGACATTTCAGACTTGGTGACTAAGTCATTCGGTATGACATACAACTCCAAAGCCATTTAGAACACTTCGGTATGACTTTGTTAAGTCATAATAACTCAAGTCATACACACAAACGACAATCCCTGGAATCAGGACACGGTATGACTTTTTAAAGTCATACCAGACAATGTCATGCAGTACACAAACGGTATGACATTTCTAAGTCATGCCATGGCATGTCAGTATAAGGCACACGGTATGACTTAATTAAATAAAGTCATACCGAATGTTTTAATCCTTTCAACACACACCAGTATGACTTGGAAAGTCATGAAGAAAAAGCCTTCACAACAGACACGGTATGACATTTTCAGAGAATGTCATACCGATCCAAATAATCAATAAATCAGCTTTTTAATATATATAAATATTAGATAATTACCCACTTAATTATATTAATTATATAAATTCATAAATTAAATTAATTCGAAGGTGAATTAATTTAATAAATAAATTATACAACCAATTTAATTATTTTGAATAGTGAGATAATTAAATAAATACTTATAATATTGTATATCTTCATCAGCAGAGACTTCCGACTAGATTAAACTTTGTAGATCTTTGTCTTGATTGAACGGCCACTTGTAGTTGATGCAGAATACTTAATTAGAGTAGCTGACACACAAATGTACTGTCTGGTTCATCTGTATCTAGCTGAATTAAATATTCTTTATCAAATAAACATATGAGATGTGGCTTGTTCGTCGATTCTTTGTCTTCGTAGTTCTTCTTCATTAGTAACAATAGTATGGAATCTTCTGAATAAATAAAGTATTAAAACTTTATACCTTCTGGACTTCTGGACGTGCTACAAAAGATTATTTGTACACTGAGGCTTGAACATATTAATGAACTTCTTCCAGTGGTGTGCAGCAGCATCCTGAAATTCTTCAGATATATAATTTCAACAAATCACTTGACGTTCTTCGTACGGATTCCTTCAACAGTGCTTGCTAATTTACTTTCTTTCTTATCAGAGTTGAGTTGGTACTCTTAAATACAAATAGGCTTAACATATGCCTTTCAATCTCCCCCTATTTGTTTGTTAACATAACATGCAAATTATCGAGAGGATAACTCAACTAACTGATAAGACAAAGGATTAAACATGAATTGTAAATAGCAAAAAGTTTCTGGTATTTCATTAAACATTCACCAGAATTCAAAAGATTACATTAGATTACAAAAGGATGTTCTTACTGAACATATATTACAAATCCCTAATGAATCTAAAGATCAACTTCTCCTTCTTCGATATCAGAAGTGTGAAGGATAGGAGTTGATGGTTCTTCCCTGGTTGGCACTTCAGATGTAGTGGATTCACCACGCTTCTTTCGTTCCTTTGCCAGAGCCAGTTGATGAAGTACTTCCAAATCCACCGGGTCTTCGCGGAAGTCTGATGGCTGAGATTTTGTAACATTTTTCATCCTTCGAAAGTATTGAGCAACATTCTTTCGAGTGCAGTAAGCAAGAATCACATCATCAGCATCAGACTTAGCTTTAGAAGCAAAGCCCTTGGTTCTTAAAAGAGTGGAGGCAAGAGCAAGTTGTTTAGCTGGATACTTTGGCAAGGCTTCTTCGTTGAGATAGACAGTGCTGAAGATCTCCTTGTGAACGAACTTAACACAATAAGGATTCCTGACAACCTGAGGACTGTTGAATACAGCTTGTTCCAGCAGTTTGTCACGAAGAAGTTCATTCAGGTTGGAGCTGCGCTTTACCTTATTCCGAAGCACCCAGAGCTCAGATACAGAGAATGATTTCAGAGATTCGACAGATAGTCTGAAAGAACCATTCCTCTGTGTATAGACAATTAGCTCCCATTGCTCTAGCAAATTGTTGACCCCCACAGTCACATAATTTAATTCCAAAGCAAAGGCATGCATAAAGACATCCTCGTCAGGGTTTACCTCTCTAAGATCATAGATCAGAGATAAGAACTTATTGTCGTCGAAAGGCTCCCTTTGAGGTCCATTAAAGATTCTTCTTGCAATGTCCCAGCTTTTTCCTTCTTTCCTCCTTATATCAAGATTCTTCTGCTTGATTGCAGCATCATAGATTTTCTGTTTCTCGATCTTGATTTGTTCGTCTGTGATCAACTTGTCCTCTAGAAGTTTTTGGAAATCACGAAGCTTACGCTTCCTAGCTTCATTTTCAGCTTTGAACTTCCGGACATTCTCCTCATGTTCTAGGTCAACAGGTTCTTCATCCTGAAACAAATAACCCTCATCAAATTTACCTTCTTCTTCTTCTGCTTGACGAAAGGTAGCATCGAAGATGTCATCATCATCCATATCCTGTGGATAGTCATCATAACTATCAGAATTGAAAACATTGTCGGACTGATGTAACGGTTCTTTGCCTTTAGACTTATGAGTTTCCTTGTCAGGGGCAGATCCAGAAGTGGTATTATCCTTGTTGCTTTGATTTGAGCTATTGCCTCTATCATCCCTGTCACCTTTGTCTCTATTCTCCCCCTTAGTTGAGGGATCCTCTCCGGAGGGTTGATCATCAGACTTGTTGGAGTTTCTGAGGAGTTGATCTAACTTGCTGTCGATGGTCTCAAATTTGGACATGTAAAGCTCATGATTAGACCTCATTTCAACAGCCAAGTCATGGATTTCCTCTTTAAGCTCATCCCTGTAAGAACTGGATGGCCTCTCCTCAGTTTTCTGTTGCAGGGTCACCAACTGTGCACCCTTGAGCTTCTCGTTCTCAGCAATCATTCGGGCAAGCTCAGCTCTTAGCTTTGCCATTTGTTCCTCAAACAGAGCAGGGTTAGTGTGTGCGCTCACCTCACGTACACTCAAAGCTGTTTCACTAGCCTCACGTGCATGTGTATCGCTCGGTGTTTGCCTTACATCACTCTTTTCAGTCACTCTTCCTGCTGTACCTGTATATACTACCAATGTCCCCTGAGATGGGTGCAAAGGTAGTGGAGGAACAAATTGTCCTCCGGACGCCTGTGAGGGCAGATTAACTTGCACGCTGCCAAGTTCCGCCTGATCAGAAAAGAAAGGGAGATCAGCAAAGTTTTCATAAATAATACATTGATTTTGAAAATCTGTGCACTCAGTAAACATAGTAACCTGTGTATCTGTTTGGGCTGGCACTAGCGTGAGTGCTAGCGCAGTGCTTGACTCTGTACAAGTTACCGCGGCCGGACGGTCAATTTCAATGGCCACATCCTGTAGAGAGAATGGGTCCAGAGACTGTTTATCTGCCATTTCAAAATCTGAGCCTTGTTGGGAAGGCACAGATGAGGCTACAGTTGTCTCCAAGGTTTCCACCCTTTGCTTCTTTGAGGGAGACAGAGCTGTGGGTTTATTCATTAAACTACTCGAACTCCGTTTCCTCGCAACTTTACGAACAGGTTGCATTGAAGTGTTGGTTGATGTGTTTGGAGAAACGAGAGTTTGTTGAAGAGAATCTTCAGCTAGGTTATGAACCTGTGTGTTGTCAGGTTCATTGCTGGTAGGCTGGAAAACAAAATCAAGGTCACAAACAAAATCACAACCATAATCTGACGTATCAACATTAAAATTAGATGATAAGTTAGAAAGTACCTGAGCTACTTGTAGGTCCTGACGAAAGGACTGCAGCTCTGGGTTGATAGGAGAGTCAGAGGGAAGGGGTTGTGAGGTAGATTGTGTTTGTGGGATGATTTGGGATTGTGTTTGGTGTGGGAGAGGTTCAGATGAAGATGGTTGATGCTCGAAGAGATCATAATCCAAATTTTGATCTTCAAATGAAGGGTCAGAGTGTTGTTGTTGATGGATAGGGGAGTGATATGATGATTGGTTGGATGAGTGGTGTGAAGATTGTGCTTCTTGGTATTGTTGAGGTGAATGCTGCTGTTGTTGTTGTTGTAGAAGTTGTTGTTGATGGTGTTGTGTAGGTTGTTGAGTCTGCAGGGGTTGAGGTTCTTGAGGTTGCTGCTGCTGCTGCTGTTGTTGAGGTTGAGGTGGAGGAGCCACTTGAAGTTGATACGGTTGAAGGGGAGCATTGAACATTTGGAGCATGTGAGGAGTGGTGATTAGTGGAACATTGGCAAATTTATTCTTGTTATCCAACTGAGTCATAAGTTTGGTGCAGGCACGAGGAACTTGTGCCACAGGAGAGTTGGAGTAGTGTTCCTTCTCAGCGTCAGTCATCTTGTCATTCAGAAACAGCATAATAAACCTTGGATAGAAACAGGAAACCTTTGCGTTCTGTTCAACAGATCTGTTCCTTAGGGGTCCCAACTTGGAGAGAATAGCTTGAAGAATAAGCTTTCCAAAGTTAATCCGACGATTATAAACAATGCTGAACCCAATCTTCTGAAGCAGCGAGGTTATTACATTAAAGTTCTTACGAGTGGTCGGAGCAAACACTTTAGCCAAAGTGTCGAAGAAAAGATCCCACTCAGGCTTCAGATTGCCTTTCAACATTCTAGGCAAATTGATCTCTCCCTGATATAAGATTGTCTCGAAGAAATTGGAGAGTTCAGCTTCGGTAGGGAGTTCAACAAAATTCTCCCTGGGAAACCCCAAAATCCTATTCACATCATCAGTGCTGATCGTAATCGTACGTCCTCCATGTATATCTCCAGAAACCCGATGGTTATCCAACAAAGTAGTATTCAGGGCTGTCGAGTAGAAGTCCTGAATTGGTTGTATCTGGAGGTCTGCATGAGATGTAATAGCAGTGCTGACGAGCGACTGGCTATTCAGAAACCGGACCCACGGTCTAAATCGAGCTAAACTAGCCTCGGGGTCAAAGAATCCATTCAAGTTTGTCTCCTCGATAACAAAGCGACCGGCCATTTTTAAAATTAAAAATTGAATTAAGTGAGAATTTTTCAAATAAAATAACAATTTTCAAATTTCTCACAAATTTCAATTAATAATTAAATATCAAATAGTTAATTAATTAATAATTCGAATTAAATGAATAAATTCGAATTAAAACTTAATTAAACTTAAAATGGCACAATACAAGTTCCAAACGCGGTCTTAAGCTCCACTTAGTCCAAAAATCCCCAATTAGACTTTACAAACCCTAAATTCGAAATCCAAAATCAAGGGTTTTGAAATCAGTTGAGGCAAACCACCACAAATCGACTTAAACAGACAAAATACGGTCCAGGTGGCACGAAATCGCTGCAAACTCGGTCAAACTCGGCAAGAATCAGACAAACTCGGTCAACTCAGTCGACTCGGAGAAATGGGTTTCGAAACTCGGTGAAAACGGGCAGCACTTCGACTTAAAATCACGATTAGGAGTAACCAGCAAGCTTTTTAGGCTTGAATAAATCGTAACCAGCAAGTTTATCACAAAAACTTGAAAAAATCGAGTAGAGCAATAATGTCTGTGTATGTGCGCGTGTAAGTGGTGAAGTGGAGAAGATGAGTGAAAGCGGTATGTCATTCAAATGATAAGTCATATGGGTTTTGAGTATTCGGTATGACTTTCTAAGACAAAGTCATACCGAGATTTCCAATACGACTTCCTGGGGTAGTGCGGTATGACATTTATAAGATATGTCATACCGAGATATGCATGTAGTACACAGTCAAACACGGTATGACATTTTCAAAATGTCATACCGATCCAGAAAAGATTGTGACATACGCTTCAGCCGGTATGACTTTCTTTTGAAAAGTCATACCGAGCTAACAAAACAGATATTTTAAGAAAAACAGAAAATAGAATATTAGGATTTTTGATTATTAAAAACAATTAAAACCTTTTGCACTTATAATCAAAAATCTAATACACACAATATATAAAATATTACACATATATTTTGTAAAATTCAACTTTGATTAAATATAAATACTTATGAATTTAACTTTAATTCATTAAAATGAATTAACTTAAAAACAAATATTTATGCTTAATTAATTTTGAAAAATACAAAATAAATACATATAATTATCTAAATGCATGGATAATATTACAGGGGAGTATGCAGCACTTAGAAAATTATAGAGACAGATATGAACATGCAAAATTACACATAAAATTATCAGATAATTTACAAATAATTCTATAAAATCTAATAAAATAGATATAATTACACAGAAAATTCACAAAAATATATAATAATATATAAAATACATATAAGCTATATACAAAGAGAATCATGGCATATTTAACATCCCTAGCTCACAAACCAACTTAGAGAAAGTGGATTCATCAAGTGGTTTAGTGAAGATGTCTGCAATTTGATCAGCCGTGGGAACGAAATGTAACACCACAGTACCATTCATGACATGTTCTCGAATGAAATGATACCTGATATCTATGTGCTTGGTCCTGGAGTGTTGCACTGGATTGTTTGAAATGGCTATGGCACTGGTATTGTCACAAAATATTGGAATTTTGTCGATCGAAATACCATAATCATTTAATTGGTTTCTGATCCAGAGAATCTGAGCACAGCAACTGCCAGCAGCTATGTACTCAGCTTCAGCAGTAGAAGTAGACACTGAGTGTTGCTTCTTGCTGTACCAGGAAACCAACCGACGTCCTAGAAATTGACAGCTTCCAGACGTACTCTTTCTATCAATCCTGCAACCTGCATAATCAGAATCTGTATAGCCGGTTAAGTCAAAACCAGTATTCTTAGGGTACCAAATACCTAATCCAGGTGTACCCTTAAGATATCTAAAGATTCTTTTGACGGCTATAAGATGTGATTCCTTAGGATCAGCCTGAAACCTAGCACATAAACATGTTGCAAACATGATATCTGGTCTACTTGCAGTAAGATAAAGTAAAGAGCCAATCATACCTCGATAGCTTGTGATATCAACTTTCTTACCAGATTTATCCTGGTCAAGCTTTGTGGCAGTGGCCATGGGTGTCTTTGCCGGAGAAGAGTCTTCTAGATTGTACTTTCTTAGAAGATCTCTGACATACTTTGATTGGCAAATGAATATTCCATCTTCCTTTTGGCTTACTTGAAGACCAAGGAAGTAGGACAGTTCACCCATCATACTCATCTCATAATTACTCTGCATTAACTTAGCAAATCTCTTGCACAAGTTGTCGTTAGTAGAACCAAATATAATATCATCAACATATATTTGAACAAATATCATATCATTATCATGCAATTTGTAAAAGAGAGTTTTGTCTATGACACCTCTAGTAAATTTATTTTCAATCAAAAATTCAGAGAGGGTGTCATACCATGTCCTTGGTGATTGCTTAAGCCCATAGACAGCTTTGAATAGGAAGTACACAAAATCAGCAAATTCTGGATTTTCAAAGCCAGGGGGCTGTTCCAGATATACTTCTTCTTCCAGCTTTCCATTCAGAAATGCACTTTTCACATCCATCTGATAAACTCTGAAGTTGGAGTGTGCAGCAAATGCAAGAAATATTCTGATGGCTTCAAGACGAGCAACTGGAGCATAGGTTTCATCATAATCAATTCCTTCTTCTTGAGAATAACCTTTTGCAACCAGTCTGGCTTTGTTTCTCACAACAATGCCATCACCATCTAACTTGTTACGGAAGACCCATCTAGATCCAATTGTAAACTTTCCTTTTGGTCTTGGAACCAGGGCCCAGACTTCTTGTCTCTCAAATTGATTGAGTTCTTCTTGCATGGCAAGAACCCAATCAGGATCAGCAAGTGCTTCATCTATTTTCTTTGGTTCTAATTGAGAAAGAAAACCAGAGAATAGACATTCATTTGTCGTAGCACTTCTAGTCCTTACACCAACATCAGGATCACCAATAATCAGATCAAAGGGATGATCTCTGCTCCAAATCCTTTCCCTTGGAAGTTGTGTCCTTGATGATTCAGCAGTATCATCATTAGGCTGATGTGTATGACTAGTTGATCCACCAGCTCCCCCTGAGTTGTTGCCAGGTTGACTTGATGATCCACCACTAGCATCAGTGGAATCTCCAGCATTGTTGCCATTTCCTCCACCATTGCCTGGATCATTATCATTGTTGTCATCACCTGTTGCAACCTCAGGTGGCACATCATCATCTGAATCAGAATCTGGATAGTTGTCAAACTTCAGAGATTCAGATGGATCAGCAGATTGTAAACTTGGTAGTTTAGTGTCATCAAATGTTACATTGACACTAACTTTCACTGACAGAGTATCAATTACAAAAACTCTATAAGCATTATTTGTATAACCAACAAAAATTGCTTCAGATGCCTTTGGCTCGAACTTGTTCAAGTTCTCTTCACCATCCTTGAGAACATAACACTTGGCTCCAAATACATGAAGATGTTTGACATAAGGCTTCTTGTTGTTATACAGATGAAATGGAGTTTTCATATGATCCTTGTTGATCAAAGTTCTATTCTGGGTGTAGCAGGCAGTAGACACAGCTTCAGCCCAAAAGTACAGTGGAAGCTTTGCTTCAGCAATCATAGTCCTTGCAGCTTCGATCAGTGTACGATTCTTTCTTTCGACGACTCCATTCTGCTGAGGAGTCCTTGGTGCTGAATACTGCCTTCTAATTCCCTTTTCAGAGTAAAAGTTAATTAGAGTTTGATTCTTGAACTCCGTGCCATTGTCTGACCTTACAGCTTTGACTGGCACACCTTTATCCAATTCAACTAACTTTATATGATCAATCACTGTCAACGGGGTTTCATCCTTAGAAGCCAGGAAGTAAACCCAAGTAAATTTTGAGAAGTCATCCACAATAACCAAGGCATATCTTCCTCCATCAATGGATGCAACATTTACAGGGCCAAACAGATCCATATGCAACAAATGAAGTGGATCTGTAATGGTATTGATGGTTTTGCCTTTGTGAGATGCTCTCTTCGCTTTTCCTTTCTGACAAGCTTCACAAAGATCATCAGTTGAGAATTCCAGGGAAGGCAACCCTCTCACTAGATCTCTCTTGACTAGAGAGTTCATGGTTTTGAAGTTGAGATGTGAGAGCTTCTTATGCCATAACCAACTATCTTCAGCAGACGCTTTGGCGTAGAAACAGTGAACTTCGTTTCCTGGTCCTGAAGATAAATCAGCTACGAATATATTGCCTTTCCTTATGCCACATAGTGAAGGACGTTTATCCTTGATATGTTTAATGATACATATCTCCTTTTCAAAATGAACATAATATCCTTTGTCACAGAATTGACTGACACTCAGGAGATTATGTTGAAGTCCTTCAACTATTGCAATATCTTCTATGATGATCCTTCCAATTTTGTACTTGCCATATCCCACAGTACGACCTTTGCTATTATCAGCAAAACTGACTGTAGGGCCAGCTCCTTCTCTTATGTCTTCCAGCAGGGATTTATTGCCAGTCATGTGCATTGACGCTCCACTGTCAAGCACCCAGGTAACACGAACAACTCCACTGGCACCCTGCAAAAGACAACTTGATTAGACAGTCTTTGGGACCCACACTTGATTGGGTCCTGCAGTCTTAAAGAACTGATTTCTATTAGGTAATACAACAGAGCCTCTTGGACTGATACTTGGTTCAGATTTGACTGAACTTACTTCCTTAACAACAGCCTTATAAACCTTGGTTTTAGGCTTTGGAACATAAGTCTCCTTCCTAACACGAGGAGGACTAGCAGTCTTTGATCTAGCATGCTTGTGGTTTGTGTGTTGTCTTGGTGTCGTGTTTTCATTTTTAGCATGCAAATTATTAAAATAAGCAGACATAGTATTGAAAGCACACAGCATACAGTTGTCAACACCACAGAATTTATGACATGAATCAAATGTAGGAGCAACAAGAATATCAGTCATCACAGTAGGAACGTCAACAGATTCTACTCTAACTTTGTTAACAGTTTTAAAGTTCTCAGTAGAATGACATCTGTTATCTCTGTTCTTACTGTTCACAAAACTATTAGGCTTGTTGAATTTGGTTCTTTCAGAGTTGACACCTAAACCAGCTTTAGGCAACTTAACATTGCCTTTCACTTTGATTGGTTTCAGTGATGTCGGGATCTCATCTTTCTTCTCATTACTCTCTTTCATTTTAAGGTCTTCCTGTTTGAGTTCATATTTAATGACAACAGGAGTTTCTAACAGAGGTTCAGCTTCTGAGACCTTAAACAAAGGTTGAGGGGAATCTTTCAAAACAAAAGGAATTCCTCTCTCCTTTGCACTCTTCTTAAAGGGAGTAATGTTACTAGCCTTACCTACTGATTTGTTATAGTCAAAGCCTATTCCAACAGTTCTCTTGATCTCTTGTTTATCATTAAGTTCTTTGACTATCATGGAGGCATCCTTAAAGGCTTTACACTTAACTTTCTCTTCGTCTAGCTGAAGTCTTAAAGAAATCTCACCTTTCTCTAGAACTTTGACTTTAGCACTTTGAAATCCTAAATCCATAGTCAATTGTTCTATTTTAGGTTTTAATACTTTCATCTCATTCATTTTATAAGCATGAATATCTAAGACTAAAGTATCAATTTTAAGATTGGCAGCTTTCAACTTTTTAATAGCATCATCTCTTTCAAGTCCTAATTGCATAAACAGTTTAGGGCATGTAGGATCTAACTGAAAGCTTCCAGCAGGAGGAGGTGAAGATGATCCAGCATCAGCCATGAGAGCAACATTCCCAATCTGCTCTTCTTCATCACTATCTGTATCATCCCAGCTTTTCCCTTCTGCTAGATATGATTTGCTCTTGAAGCTTTGACTTCCAGAAGTACCATGATGCTTTCTAACCAGTGCATCATACTTCTGCTTCAGCTCATCATACGAATCTTTTCTTTTTCCTTGAACCTTGGGCTGTTTGCATTCAGTTGCAAAGTGTCCAGGTTCACCACAATTGAAGCATTTGAACTTGCTTCTGTCCACCATCCCAGTCTTGTATCCTCCTTTACTTGTTGAAGATGAATAGCCTCCCTTCTGAAACTTATTAACAGTAGGTTTGTATTTATAGGAAGGGTTCTTCCGGAATCTCATGTTTCCAAACTTCTTGGCAAACAGGGATAGAGATTGATCTTCTAACAGTTCAAGTTCTTCCATTGTATAGAACTCTTCATCACCACTGGAAGAAGCAGTCTGACCCATCTCAGGTACAACAAACTCCTGAGTGGTTTTAGAAGGAACAACAACATCCTTCTTCTTTTCTTCCAGTACAGGTGACTCAACAACTAGAGCTCTCGAATGGTTCTGTGTTTTACCCCAGCCATATCTCTGTTTACTCTGAACTTGCTCCAGTTCATAAGTTTTCAAAACTCCGTAGAGTCTTTCCAGAGAAATCTCATTCAGATCTCTGCTTTCCCTGATGGCAGTGATTCTGTGTTCCAGATGTTCAGGAAGGGTTAAGAGAAACTTCATGTTGACCTCTTTCTTGTCGTAGAATTTCCCATTCAGATTTAAATTATTTATCAAATTATTAAGTCTGATAAATACTTCTGAAATCCCTTCACCGGGATGAGAACCAAACTGTTCATACTGAGCCATCAGTATCTCTTTCTTGTTTTCCCTAACTTCCTCTGAGCCTTCATTGATAATCTCTAACGTATCCCAGATTTGCTTGGCGTTCGTACAATTAACAACAGCATTGTACATTACTGGATCTAGAGATTCCACCAATATTAGTTGGAGAGCGTCATCTAAGTTCATCTGTTCACTCTCTTCATCTGTGTACTCAGAAAGTTCTTTCGGAATGATCTGATGAGGTATTAACACACCATCCTCTTCGTGTGCTAATATGACATTCATCGGAGTAGTAACACCTTTGTCCAAAATCCCGATGTATTTTCTGTTCGCGGTGCGGAGGAATAGGAACATGTGCCTCTTCCATAGGCCAAAGTGTTCTTTGCTGAACGGTGGGATTTTAATGCTACTGATCTTTTGTGTACTCATATTTAAGGATTTGAAGTGAATAGTGTTTGGATGAGATTTGGATTTTTGAAAGAAAAATATTTTAAATCAGAATTAATTTTTGGAATAAAATTAATTCGAATAAAAAATATTTGGACGTTACAGAGTGTGTATAGGATCTGATACGGAAAAATGGTATCAACCGCTCTGATGCCAATTGTTAGGTCCTGAAACGATTGTAGAAGGGGGGGTTGAATACAATCGTCACTAAAAATCGCGGCGGAATAATCTGATTTGAATTAAACTTGTTAATCAGATTTTAATTAATTAATATAACAATGTTTTAAGTCGTTATATAATTAATAAGGTTCGTTTTAATGTCCACTAAAGTTCGTAGAATAAATTCGACAGGATGTATTCTAACTTAGTGATTAAAACAATCGAGTGATCAAAGCACAGAAAACTGTGGATATAACAATTGCAAGTTACAAACAACTTGAAAGCTTTTACAATGCTTGAACACTTGAGAAATGAAGAAGTGAAGCCATATTTATAGGCAAACCACTTAGATCTAGGTATGACATTGAAAGGAATGACTTTCTAGCTTAGGAATGACATTACAATGGAAGATATGACATTATTACACAAAGCCATGCCCTAAAACAAGAAAGGAATGACATAAATAAGGAATGCCATACTGCATAGGCACGGTATGACATTTCAGACTTGGTGACTAAGTCATTCGGTATGACATACAACTCCAAAGCCATTTAGAACACTTCGGTATGACTTTGTTAAGTCATAATAACTCAAGTCATACACACAAACGACAATCCCTGGAATCAGGACACGGTATGACTTTTTAAAGTCATACCAGACAATGTCATGCAGTACACAAACGGTATGACATTTCTAAGTCATGCCATGGCATGTCAGTATAAGGCACACGGTATGACTTAATTAAATAAAGTCATACCGAATGTTTTAATCCTTTCAACACACACCAGTATGACTTGGAAAGTCATGAAGAAAAAGCCTTCACAACAGACACGGTATGACATTTTCAGAGAATGTCATACCGATCCAAATAATCAATAAATCAGCTTTTTAATATATATAAATATTAGATAATTACCCACTTAATTATATTAATTATATAAATTCATAAATTAAATTAATTCGAAGGTGAATTAATTTAATAAATAAATTATACAACCAATTTAATTATTTTGAATAGTGAGATAATTAAATAAATACTTATAATATTGTATATCTTCATCAGCAGAGACTTCCGGCTAGATTAAACTTTGTAGATCTTTGTCTTGATTGAACGGCCACTTGTAGTTGATGCAGAATACTTAATTAGAGTAGCTGACACACAAATGTACTGTCTGGTTCATCTGTATCTAGCTGAATTAAATATTCTTTATCAAATAAACATATGAGATGTGGCTTGTTCGTCGATTCTTTGTCTTCGTAGTTCTTCTTCATTAGTAACTGTTGTGCCATAAAATCTCCCTGGGCTTATTTTATAGCCCATCATATTATTTGGGCTTCACTTGGGCTTATTGGAATCATTTGATTAAGGATAATGGGCTTCGCCATAGCTGGGTGAATCATTGAATGCGCACAAGAAGGTACATGGACTTACACTGGAAGCATAACGAAGGCTGCCATCAGAATGGGGTTGCACCTGAAGGCGCTTTAGGGGTTATCGCTGCTAGGGGTTACCGCTGAGTGCATCTTGGCTTGCAGTTATGGGGCTGCAGCTAGGGGATGCCGCTGGCAGGGCTTCCGCCGCTTGGGCAGAATGGCAGGCAGACTCCAAGCAGGACTCTTCTTCCTTGTTTCTAGGAGGACGAATTGGAGATGAATTGGAAGTATATCAGCTGTTATTTATCTACGAATTAAGGGATAAATACAGTTATTATGGAGATAATTACAATCAAGGGGAGATAATTCACATATATTCGGATATATACCAAAGATGAAGGCTTCAAGTGACCTACTTAGAGTGGGATACCGCTGGATAACTACTGAAAGAAGGCTGTTTTATCCTAAACTAGAGGGGATAAGAGCTTATCTCTTCAGAGTCCTAAATCGAGAACTACATGGGCTTGATCCCTATAAATATAGGGTATGTAGGCACCTTGCAAAGGGACGAGGATCATTATTCACGAGTTCTACACTCTAAAGAGAGGCACGTGTAACCTTTGTGACAGATATTTCCGGGCAATTGCAGGACGGAATTCCATAATTCCGGCCTCGTTGTTTGGTTCTTTGCAAGCTCAGCCCTTAAACACACTTGTTTCTCACTAATTCTGTTAGTTTATGTTAACGGTAGCCCCTAAGAGCTAGCCGTGATTTTCGTAGTTGTAATAGATATCCCTATAATTGTGCTATACGGTTCTGGGGGTGTTGTATCAATTCCTCTCACAACACTTTTTGGCGCTAGAAGGAGGGGATTACTGATCTTAGAGAGGAGAGATGTCAGAAATTCCCGAAAATACTGAAAACCCCAAGACGCCGGAAGGCGCTACGCAAGATGAAAGTGATCTTCCAAGCGGAGAACTGACCCGCGAGGAGATGAAGGCAAAGATGAAGAGAATGAGTAGGAGGATTGCCTCCTTGAAAAGGAAGTCAGCAAGGTCAAAAAGGGCTAGCAAGGTGACTCCCACCAAGCTAGATTTCGGTGCAGAAGACGGCAAGAAAGAAGGTGGCAACCCTGAGAAGGAAGCAAATCCCGAAATGGATGATAGAGAGCACTCACAGGCTGCTAGTGTGTTCGACCGCCTTGGGAGGAAACTGACCGAGCAAGACTTGCGGCACAGGCTTGGCAACAAGGCCCCTAACGGGGATGGACCTGAAGGCTCGCAACATAGGGCTCCTCCCAGTCAACGACCGGAGAAGCCCGTGTCTGAAGCTCGGTCAAAGGACAAAAACCAAAGGCCATCAAAGGTTATCTCCATTCATGACGATGAGGAAAGCTCAGGGTCGCACAATGATAATGAAGTAAGCAAAAAGAAAGATCAGCCCCTGGATGGTGACTATGAGGTTGCGCTTGATGGTGGGGATGATAAATGCAAGATGGAAGAACTGCTGGAAGCCCTAAAGAAGGTAAAAGCCGATAAGAAGTCGAAAGCCGAGCTTACCGTAAAGTCACCCTTTACTAAGAAGGTTAGGGAGTCACCCCTACCTCGTATCTACCGGGGGGTTGGCGACCTGCGATTTAACGGAACCACGGACCCCGTGGAGTATCTTAGCCGGTTCGACACTGAGATGGAGGTCTACCAGATTCCAGACCTCACAAAATGTCGCTTGTTGGCTGCAACCCTCAGAGATGACGCTCATCACTGGTTCAAGAGGCTTCCCGCTGATTCCATCAGCTCTTGGAGAAAAATGTGCGAACAGTTTGTGGGACAATTCAGGGCTTCTGTCACTTGCGCCCCGCCTGCAAACACTCTGGCCAATATTAAGCAAAAGGAGCATGAGACATTGAGAGAGTATTTCAAGCGCTTCAACGCAGAAGTACCCCGGGTTAGACCCACTTCAAAGGAAACCCTGAAGAACTTCTTGATAGCGGGGGTAAGGCCCGGAACAGATTTTTGGAAGGAGTTGCAAGGGCGAGAGCCTGAAACCCTAGCGGACTTCTTTGCTAGAGCTGAACCCCATAAGGTGATCGAGGAATCCTTAGCTAAGTTGAAAAAGGAGTCAAAATCTGAAAGCCGGAGCAGCTGGAAAAACAAGAGGGATAGATCTTACAGCCCCGATAGGAGGAACACCTACAAGAGGAATCCCTACGTAAGGCCTGCTGGTGAAAAATCCTCGAGCCGAGATGGCAAGACCTCGCCCATTACCGTGAACACAACCAGCTTGCAGGGCTTCGACAAGTCAAGGTTGACAATGAGAAAGGCAAGAGAAGCGAGGTACCACGAATACACGCCACTAACGGCTTCTATAGATCACATTTTTGAGGTCGGAGACAAGGCGAGACTCTTCCGGAAGCCCTTTCGAAGTGGACCCCCTGGAAAGAAAGATCAGGGAAAATATTGTGCTTTCCACGATTTGAACGGACATGACACGGCGGAATGTGTTCATCTTAAAGACCACATAGAGGATCTTATCAGAACAGGATACCTGACGGAGTTTGTAGCCCAAGAGGCTAAGAAATATAAGGAAAAGAGAGCTGAAAGGACAAATAACCAAGAAGCCAACCGTAACACCCGGGCTGGCAGTGTACGAATGATCATCGGAGGACCCTTCGTGGGAGGCCAGGGACGCAGTGCTATGAAGAGATATGTACGGGAAGCCCGAGGGCCGCCCTTAACCAATGTGTGCCATCTGTCTGAAAGGCCTCCCAAAATGTTTAAAGGGGAGACTATGGACATTACCTTCACTGAGGGGGATGCACGCGCGGTACACCATCCTCATAGCGATGCCCTGGTGGTAACAGCCGTGATCGGAAATGTCAATGTACACAGGCTTCTCGTCGATAACGGAAGCTCTGTCAATATCTTGGCCTACAGTGCGTACCAAAGAATGAAAATGGCGGATAAAGATATGATGGCTTGCTATAATGAGTTGTATGGTTTCACAGGGAATGCTGTCCAGATCGTTGGAAGGGTAAGACTCCCGATCACCCTTGGAGTGGAACCCCGGGCTGTCACTCAGGTTGCAGAGTTCATGGTAGTGAACGAAGACATCTCCTATAACGGGATCCTGGGCAGGCCAATCTTAAGGGACATGCGGATTGTAACCTCAATATACCACCTATCCATGAAGTTCCCAACCCCCAATGGGGTAGGATGTGTACGAGGATGTCAAGCTGACTCCCGGGAATGTTATAGCAGGGCTCTGAGGTCCGCAGTAAAAGCCTGCAAAGAAGCCCAACAAATGGACGAAGACATCCCAGAGAGCTGTCATAAGCAGGTGGATATTGAAGAGGAACCCGAAACCAAGGCTCAGGGAAGGGTTTTAATAAAGTTTGTGAAAGCAACCTGCAACATGGTGATTATCGTGCAACACCCGGGGGAAGATCCTTATCTAGAAACCTCGCATGCCGTGCATGAAGGGCTTGCACCCACGGATGCACTCCCAACAAAGAATATTGATACAGCTGAAACCCTGGTTGAAGGAATTGTGGAAGATACTACTGACAGCGACTTTGAAGGGGGACATCAAAAGCAGCCCCAAAATAAAATGCAAGAAAATGAGTGCGAGGCACCTTGTGACTTCAATAGTGCTATGGTAACCTATCAACTTGGAAACCGAACACGGCTTCCCGTTCATGAAATCCTGGGTACGCAACCCCAAGAGGGTGGCAACAAAGAGGCTACCGTTGAGATCGACCTCGACCCAAGGATGCCGGAAACCCAGGTGAAGACCGGAGCAGCTGGGGATACCCTGTCCATCTTGGTGGATGAGTCCGACCCCACTAAAGAACTAAAAATTGGGGAGCAATTGGGGCCGGACCTAAGGGAAACCCTGACCGCGTTCTTAAAGAATAATCTGGACGTCTTCGCTTGGAACCATTCGGATATGATCGGGATTCACCCAGAAGTCATGTGCCACCACCTCAATATTGACCCAGACAAGAAGGGAGTTAGACAGAAGAGAAGACCAATTAGCGGGGAGAGGGCTACCGCTCTTCAAGAAGAGGTAGACCGACTATTGAAAGCAGGCCTAGTGAAGGAAGCTTTTTACCCCACATGGCTAGCGAACCCAGTGTTGGTGAAAAAACCTAACGGAAAATGGAGGACTTGCATAGACTTTACCGATCTGAACAAGGCTTGCCCTAAGGACAGCTTCCCGCTCCCTCGAATTGACCAGTTGGTGGATTCCACTGCGGGGCATGCACTGTTAAGCTTCATGGACGCCTACTCGGGCTACAATCAGATCCCCATGTTCGAGCCAGATCAGGAACACACCTCCTTCATCACCGACAGGGGGCTTTACTGCTATATAGGCATGCCGTTTGGGTTACTAAATGCTGGGGCTACATATCAGAGGCTGGTCAATAAGATGTTTAAAGATCAGATTGGGAGAACTATGGAAGTGTATGTAGATGACATGTTGGTAAAATCAAAGGAAGCTTACGATCATGTTACACACTTGTCAGAGATGTTCGACATACTGAGGGATTACAGGATGAAGTTGAATCCCCAAAAATGTGTATTTGGGGTTGAATCCGGCAAGTTCTTGGGCTTCATTGTCAATCACAGGGGAATCGAAGCTAACCCTGCGAAGATCAAGGCCTTAATTGAAATGAGGTCGCCTAGGAACGTAAAGGAGGTGCAATGCCTTACAGGCCGAGTCGCCGCCCTAAACCGGTTCATCTCAAAATCCTCAGACAAATGTAGAGAATTCTTTGCAGCCATAAAAAAGGGGCAGAAATTTGAATGGACGACAGAATGCGAGGCTGCTTTCCTGAAGCTGAAGGAGCAACTCGGAAGCCCGCCATTGTTGGCCAAGCCAACGGAGGGTGAAGCCTTGATCCTTTACCTAGGGGTTTCCAAGTTCTCAATTAGCGCTGTCCTCATCAAGGAGGAAGAGCAAGCCCAACAGCCAGTATACTATGTGAGCAAGAGATTACTTGATGCTGAAACCCGCTACTCAAATATGGAGAAGTTAGCCTATGCACTAATTTTGGCTTCCCGCAAACTAAGGCCTTACTTTCAGGCTCACAAGATTGAAGTACGAACATCCTTCCCTCTCAGACAGGTCTTGCACAAGCCGGAAGCCTCGGGAAGAATCATGAAATGGGCAGTCGAGCTAGGCCAGTTTGACATAGAGTACAAGCCTAGAACCGCAATAAAGGGGCAAGCGCTAGCTGACTTCATCTTGGAATTTCCACCCACTTTTGAAGTCGAAGGGATGGAATGCATACCTGAACCCCAGTCTTCAGTAGCCATACCTGAGAATTGTTCCCCTTGGTGGAACCTATACGTCGATGGGGCCGTAAACGGAAATGGGGCCGGGGCTGGCATTGTCTTAGTCAGTCCGGAAGGCCATAAGCTGCAAAGCTCCATTCATTTCGACTTCCATGCCACTAACAACGACGCGGAGTATGAAGCCCTAATAGCTGGCCTGAAGCTGGCCTTGGAAATGAGAGTGGAAAACATGAATGTTTACAGTGATTCTATGCTGGTAGTCTGGCACATCCGAGGAGGCTTCCAAGCTAGGGGTCCCCGCACCGATCTCTATATGCGGTATGCCCAGGAACTAATCGGGAAATTCAGGGAAATCAAGCTAGAGCAGATACCCAGGTCTAAGAACGCAGATGCCGATGCCTTAGCCAAATTAGGTTCTCAGAGGGATGCACACATGCTCGGGGTGATCCCCCTCGAAATCCAGTATCAGCCTAGCATCCCCAAAATTGAAGTCATGGATGTTGAAGCTGATGAGACTAACCTCTGGACAACCCCAATCCATGAATACATAGCCAACGGAACCCTGCCTACAGATAAAGATGAGGCCAGGAAATTGAGATACAAGGCAGCCCAATATGTAATTTATGATGGGATTCTTTACAAAAGGGGATTCAATCGGCCCCTCCTCAGGTGTGTTGCTGGGATAAGATGCGAATACATTATGCGCGAGGTGCATGAGGGGATCTGTGGGAATCACTCGGGGGGTGCCTCCCTCGCTCACAAAATCCTCCGTCAAGGCTACTACTGGCCTACTCTCCACAAGGATGCTCATGCCTTCGCCAGGGCCTGTGACAGTTGCCAAAGGTTCTCTAATACAAACAAGAGCCCCGCGGTACCCCTGAAGACCCTGACAAGCCCCTGGCCGTTTGCTGTTTGGGGTATAGATCTGATTGGTGAATTACCAAAAGGGAAAGGAGGGGTGAAATATGCAGTCGTGGCTGTAGATTACTTTACTAAATGGGCTGAAGCTGAACCCCTAGCTTCCATCACTGCAAAGAAGTTGGTAGACTTCGTTTGTCGCGCGATCGTCTGTCGATACGGGGTTCCCTACAAGCTCATATCAGACAATGGGAAACAGTTTGACAGCAATGAAATGATGAATTTCTGTGAAAACCTTGGCATAAAGAAAGGTTTCTCCGCGGTGTGCCACCCTCAAAGCAACGGTCAAACGGAGGCCGTAAACAAAATTATTAAGCACACCCTGAAAGCCAAACTAGAAGAGAAAAAGGGATGCTGGCCGGAGGAACTTCCCATGGTGTTGTGGTCTTACAATACCACTCCAAGGTCTACCACCGGCGAAACCCCGTTCACCCTAACATACGGGTGTGAAGCCATGGTCCCAGTAGAAGTTGGGGCAGGATCTTTTCGAAGGGATAACTATGATCCTGAGAATAATGAGGTCAACCACAGGCTTTACTTAGATCTGATTGAAGAAGTACGGGATACGGCTCAGTTGAAACTCGCTGCATACCAACAGAGGACCCGTAAATATTTTGATAAAAAAGTAAGGGCTCGACCCCTCAAAACGGGAGACCTAGTTCTCAGAAAAATGATGCCTAACATGAGGGTTCCCGCTCATGGAGCCTTCGGTGCAAAATGGGAAGGCCCATATATCATCAAAACAGTGCTTTGGGAAGGTACCTATCACCTCACAGACATGGATGGAAGACTCATACCACGGGCGTGGAACGCCCAGCACTTAAAGAGGTATTACCAGTAGCTTCACCCGGGTAGTATTTCTGTAGGCTTCGGCTTAAGGGTCAGGAAATAAAAGCGATTTATTAGTTGTAATCGCCATGCTTTTAGGAAAATTATCAGGCTACTATTTGCTTTATTTGCCAGGACGCTCGGGGGGTAGTGTCGTTGCACCCCCCAATATTATGATATGTCAATTTTTACCATGTGATTCAATAAAATTTCGCAGCTTTCCGTTACAAAAATGTTGTATATGCTTGCTTGCTTACCATGATTGTTAATTGAATACTTCGTGTATGCTTTAAAAATTATTTAGGGCTTCAATTGCATCTAGTTCTCCACCATAATTAAAATTATGCTAAAGAACTCGGGGGGTAGTAGGCATATCATTAACATTATTCGTGAAGCTTAAAATTCAAATAAATTCGGACATCGAAAACGCTAAATACACTAAAACTCGTAAATACAACTTGATAACCTGGCTACACCGGTGGGAAGTAAAGCTTTTCAAGCTTTCAAGGTTCCAAGCCTATCAAGGCTTTCAAGGCTAAAGCTTTTCAAGCTTTCAAGGTTTCAAGCCTATCAAGGCTTTCAAGGCTAAAGCTTTTTCAAGCTTTCAAGGTTTCAAGCCTATCAAGGCTTTCAAGGCTAAAGCTTTTCAAGCTTTCAAGGTTTCAAGCCTATCAAGGCTTTCAAGGCTAAAGCTTTTCAAGCTTTCAAGGTTTCAAGCCTATCAAGGCTTTCAAGGCTAAAGCTTTTCAAGCTTTCAAGGTTTCAAGCCTATCAAGGCTTTCAAGGCTAAAGCTTTTTCAAGCTTTCAAGGTTTCAAGCCTATCAAGGCTTTCAAGGCTAAAGCTTTTCAAGCTTTCAAGGTTTCAAGCCTATCAAGGCTTTCAAGGCTAAAGCTTTTCAAGCTTTCAAGGTTTCAAGCCTATCAAGGCTTTCAAGGCTAAAGCTTTTTCAAGCTTTCAAGGTTTCAAGCCTATCAAGGCTTTCAAGGCTAAAGCTTTTCAAGCTTTCAAGGTTTCAAGCCTATCAAGGCTTTCAAGGCTAAAGCTTTTCAAGCTTTCAAGGTTTCAAGCCTATCAAGGCTTTCAAGGCTAAAGCTTTTCAAGCTTTCAAGGTTTCAAGCCTATCAAGGCTTTCAAGGCTAAAGCTTTTCAAGCTTTCAAGGTTTCAAGCCTATCGAGGCTTTCAAGGCTAAAGCTTTTCAAGCTTTCAAGGTTTCAAGCCTATCAAGGCTTTCAAGGCTAAAGCTTTTCAAGCTTTCAAGGTTTCAAGCCTATCAAGGCTTTCAAGGCAAAAGCTGTTCAGGCTTTCGTGACGTTGGGCTTGCGGTAGCCCTTCAAGGTTTAAAGCCCATCCGGGCTCATCAGGCTCACTTGGTGACGTTATTACAAGGCCAACTCGGTGGAATTACTTCAGAACTTATTTGGAGGAATTGTTACAAGGCCTACGTTATAAGGTTATCTCAAAACCTATACTCGGAAACTACTTAAAAGGCTTACACCTAGGGGTCATTTCGAAGCTTAAGCCCAAGGGTGTTCCTGGATTCTCACACATGTGAGATTGGATTCAACTATCCTTGAACGGGGTATTACAAAAAAAAATCAAGTGCTTTTATGTACGCTATTGGTGAGTTAACACATACATCAACATACATTCGCAAAGAAGGAAACGACCTTGGAGAACAAGGCCCTAACGGTCGCATCCCCCAGAAGGTGGACAATGTGTACACTTTCGGTACAAGGGTTATCCCCTATATTCACCCTTTCTACCTGCATGGAAAAGTTAGGCAACCAACACAGTAATATCCCAGGAAATACAAGAAAGGCATACAAGGCAAAACGGGGAAGGAATAAGAGCGATTATATAAGCAAAAAAGGAGAGCAAAATATTGCAAGGGAAATTCCTCCCCACACCAACAGGGGGAGGCCCTTTACAATATTAAAAAAAAATGTCTTGCGGAGCATTCGGAGGTGCCCGAACCCTCATCCAAAAGAATATTTAATTCGTGACGACAAGCGCCACGCACAAATTCACAATTCATAAATAAAAGTTTAATTAAACACGGGGAAGGAAGGATTAGGAAGCAGCTGGAGAGGAGGAGGCCTTGGGGTCTTCATCGATTGCCAGGGCATCCGAGGAGATTGCATTCTGGGAGGGAGCCACAACTAAGGCCTCCACCTGGGCCACCACATCAAGTTCCGGAAGGGATGCCTTCTCAGCCTCCTGTCGGTCCTTAGCCGCAGTTTCTCCCTCAGAAGTACCCCCAAGAACTTCCTTGGCGCTGGCTTCGGCTTTCCCAGAGCTGGTGGCGTCTTCAACTTTTGCCTCCTCAAGGGCTACCGCAGCGTCGGGCCCCAACTTGGCCCAATCGTTGTCAGGGAAGAAGCGGTAGGCCGATTTCACGCAATCCTTGACCCCTGCGGCAACTCCGGCCTCGAAAACGGCGGCCTCTCGCTCCTTCCTCATCGCCTTTGCAGCAACGGCAGCCTCCTGCAGCTCCTTCACCTGGCCCTCCAGCCTCTTCACCATCTTCCCCAGGCCATCTGTCTCCTCCTCCAAGGAACGCCTCACAGCGTCCTCCTTCCTCCTCTCCTCGCGGACTTTGGCTTCAGCCTCCTTCAGCTCCTGGTTGGCCACCCGCACAAGATCTCTGTCTTTGACAGCGGAAGCCAGGTCTGCCTTAGCCTGCTTCAAATCCGCCCTCATCTTCTCGTTGACCCGGGCTGTGTCAGCAACGTGCTCCCCCATCTTCAGATCGAGGAACAGGCTCTTAGCGTTGGCCACCACCTTATCGCGGGTGGCCTCGGCTATTGAAAGCCTGTCCCACTCCCGGACAGTAGCCTCGGGGATCTGGTCGGAGAGCATCCGCTGAAAGAGCTGAGTCTTTTGAGAAGAGGAGGAAGCGGGAGAGCTGCGGGCCAGGGCTAACCTGGGCTTCTTGCTTGTACGGCCTTCAGCTGAAGACCCCCCCTCAGCAGTCTTGGAGGGGTCCCGCTTGCGACCCCCGGAGGAGGTCCTCTTTTGCTCCAGAGAGGGGGAAGGGAGCTGAGAGAGTGGCTTTACAGGGAGAGGGGCCTGAGAATCGGAGGCCTCCCCGAACAAATCCTCATACTTGGTGGAGCGCTTGATGAATTTGGGAATGTTGGAAGCCATATCTGCAGAAAGAAACAAGGAGAAACAATTAGATAATATGCAAACACATACGGAAATATGGGGAGATGCAAGCATAGCAGATGGCATAAAAATCATAAAGCATGCAGGAAGGGAATTTATAAAGCAAATATCATGTAAGGTGCAAGCTAAGAGGAAACCTGGGCTTCCCGTTGCCTCCACATCTGCACCCCCCTCGTCAACGGGGGATGCATCTACCACCGTAGTGGAAAAACCGAGCCTCTCCAGATTTTCTGGAGTAAGCAGGCTGGAGCCATCACCTAGCCCGGTGGATAGCCCCAACACATGCTTGGCCCTCTCAAGGGACTCTCCCGCCAGAGGAGTCTGCACTGGCATGTCTACAACAAATACAAGCATAAGGAAACTAAACGGGAACCTTAAAGGGCTGAACTAGACAATGGGTTAAGGAAAAGCTGGCTTACTGGGGGAGAGATTGAAGTCCTTCCTGTAGACTGGGCAGTCATAGCAGTAAAGGAAGAGCTTCTGCCAGTCCGACATCGACTGGCGGTTACCCTTGATGCCCTTCTTGTGATGGGTGTTCCAGGCAGTGAGGTAGAAGAACCCTGGGGTCCTGCCAGTAAGTTTCAGCTGGAAGAACCAGCCCAACTCCAAAGCAGACATCCTCACCCCATGGTGGATGTCATAGAGGATGTAGAGGCAGACCGCCATGCGGTAGGAGTTGGGGGTAAGCTGCATGGGGGAGACCTCATAGAAGTCCAAGACCTCCAGGATGAAAGGATGGAGGGGGAGAGACAAACCCAGCCTGAAGAACTGGGCGGAAAGCACGGCTTTGGGGTAGCCGGTGCCTGGCTTGAGGGTGTCAAAGCGGTGACACCTCTCTCCTGGCTTCGGGATCCCCAAGGTGCAGCCAGGGTTGCAGGACTCCAATAGGGACTGCAGCCGAACAGGAGTCATAATGGAGTCCATATGCTCGCAAGCCAGGACTACAGCTGGAGGCTCGATCACCTCCACGGAAGCCTCAGCCTCCCGTTCAGCCTCCTCGGGGCTCCCCTCGAGGGCTTCAGCAGCAGGGTCCAGCGGGAGGCCCGAGGTCCCATCAGCCTTACTAGACTCAGAGGTTGTCCAGTTGAGCTCCTTCACCACCAAATTGCGCCTGGAGCGGGTTCTGGAGCTAACCCCTAAACTGGGCCGGGCAGGTTGAAGGTCCTGGCTAAAGGAGGATCCCGTGTCAACCGCAACAACGGGAGCCTTGCTGGTGGCAGACTGAGAAGAGTGTGAGGACATGGATCCTTGAGACATCTACAATAGGAAAGGATGGGTTAACGAAAGGACACAGCAAGATGAGGGGAGGTTGGAAGAAAGAGAAACAGAAAGGGAGAAGGAGAAGGGGTTTGCGGAAGACTGGGCTGCAAGGGTGGAGCCCTACGAGTGTGAAGGAGGAATGAAGAGGCTTCAGTTGGATCCCTGAAGTGTGAGAGGATTACATCCCTCACAGGAGGCAGCACAAGCCACGGAGGACGGCTCATCTTCTTCGGGAAGCCCAACAAGGGACCCGGAGCGGGAAGCCTAATCCTAGCCCTAACCCCAACCGCAACAGTCAACATCCAATAATTACCCTAGGCTACAATCTAAGCAAGTACAACGCAGCAAATCACACAATAAAACATCCAAGGCAGATAAAGACACACAAATGGAGTTCGATCGCAAAAGAGGGGTTTCCTCTGAAGGCTGATTGGGAACCTAGGGTTTATGGCCTAAAATCGTAATTGGGGCTGCGAATCGACAAGGCGTCACAGCAACGCCGAGAGTGGCAGTCAGGTCACGGGATACACATAACATAATCAGGGCCAAATCAAAGCATGTGGTGTGTGTGCATTCAGAGAACGAGTGCACATATTTAACTATACTGGCATGCAGAGCGTATTGGCGGTTTAATCTACTGAAGTAACCTCAGATGAACAAATGTGGGTGTGTGCACGCATACCGAGGTGAGCAATTGAAAAGCAGAGAAGAGACAAACAGGCATGGATCATACAAGCATTTAGCCACAAACATGGATGAATGTAATGAAAAGGAAGGCCGGAGGTCAAGAAGCATACCTTTGGTCGGAAGTAGAAGAAAAGCCGAAGAGAACGCCGGAAAAACGAAGTAGCTCTGCGCCTGGGATGCTTCGAGTGTGAGAGGTGGGAGAGTGAAGAGTTGGAGAGATATAAAAAAGTAAGGCAAGGCTGTGTGTAGGTGTATATATAGCTGTGGGAAGTGGGGGACAGCTGCGCCAGGTGGCGTGCCGTGACTGGCTTGGCGTGGAGAAGGCTTTGATGACGCAGGGCTTCCCGAGGCCTAGGTGGGTGGCTGAAGAGGTAGAGGCAGGCTAGGACTCTACAGCTGCACCACCTAATTAGGGATTTTCTGTTGCAATTCAAACCAATTTGAATTCAAATTAAACCCCGAAATCTTTGGGATTGGCCTTATCACAAACTGACATGGCACACGCGGGAAACTGGAAGGGTGGAATAAAAATTATGGAAGCTCGGATATATTTGTGGAAAATAATTTTCATTATCTTGGGAATAAATATTCAAGGCTTGTGGTGGTTGTACTGAATTAATATAATTGGATTTATAATTATGCGTGGGAATTACGTCGGAATTATTTCTTGTTTCTTGCACCGGGCTACGCCCACGTAAGCTTAGGAATAATTTACGATTAATCTCTGACATAATTTAAGGGCTTGCAGCTGGATGATTGAGGGTTACCGTTCTTAGGTTCCTCTCGTATTCAATACTTCAAGGAACCGGGGGGTAGTTGTTGTGCCATAAAATCTCCCTGGGCTTATTTTATAGCCCATCATATTATTTGGGCTTCACTTGGGCTTATTGGAATCATTTGATTAAGGATAATGGGCTTCGCCATAGCTGGGTGAATCATTGAATGCGCACAAGAAGGTACATGGACTTACACTGGAAGCATAACGAAGGCTGCCATCAGAATGGGGTTGCACCTGAAGGCGCTTTAGGGGTTATCGCTGCTAGGGGTTACCGCTGAGTGCATCTTGGCTTGCAGTTATGGGGCTGCAGCTAGGGGATGCCGCTGGCAGGGCTTCCGCCGCTTGGGCAGAATGGCAGGCAGACTCCAAGCAGGACTCTTCTTCCTTGTTTCTAGGAGGACGAATTGGAGATGAATTGGAAGTATATCAGCTGTTATTTATCTACGAATTAAGGGATAAATACAGTTATTATGGAGATAATTACAATCAAGGGGAGATAATTCACATATATTCGGATATATACCAAAGATGAAGGCTTCAAGTGACCTACTTAGAGTGGGATACCGCTGGATAACTACTGAAAGAAGGCTGTTTTATCCTAAACTAGAGGGGATAAGAGCTTATCTCTTCAGAGTCCTAAATCGAGAACTACATGGGCTTGATCCCTATAAATATAGGGTATGTAGGCACCTTGCAAAGGGACGAGGATCATTATTCACGAGTTCTACACTCTAAAGAGAGGCACGTGTAACCTTTGTGACAGATATTTCCGGGCAATTGCAGGACGGAATTCCATAATTCCGGCCTCGTTGTTTGGTTCTTTGCAAGCTCAGCCCTTAAACACACTTGTTTCTCACTAATTCTGTTAGTTTATGTTAACGGTAGCCCCTAAGAGCTAGCCGTGATTTTCGTAGTTGTAATAGATATCCCTATAATTGTGCTATACGGTTCTGGGGGTGTTGTATCAATTCCTCTCACAACAGTAACAATAGTATGGAATCTTCTGAATAAATAAAGTATTAAAACTTTATACCTTCTGGACTTCTGGACGTGCTACAAAAGATTATTTGTACACTGAGGCTTGAACATATTAATGAACTTCTTCCAGTGGTGTGCAGCAGCATCCTGAAATTCTTCAGATATATAATTTCAACAAATCACTTGACGTTCTTCGTACGGATTCCTTCAACAGTGCTTGCTAATTTACTTTCTTTCTTATCAGAGTTGAGTTGGTACTCTTAAATACAAATAGGCTTAACATATGCCTTTCAAATGTGCATATGTATATCTTAATATCTATATGGCAAAGACGCGCATTGCGCGAAAGCGTGTATCAGGTAAATTGATCGTATCTTTTTGTTGTCTAATTTTAGTAAGTTGTGGCGCATAATTTGTCCGATTCTTTCTATAATCTTCTTGTAATTTGCACTCTTATCAATAATTTCAATTATTAATCAATTATCTTCGCATTTTGTATTGCTCTACTGCAGGTTAATGTCATATTTGAGATTTTTTTTTCAGTTTATAGTGGAAGTAGTAACTTTACTAACCCTAGTGTATGTATTTTGTCGTTTTAGTTTAATTGCGCGGGAAATCAACATCGCTGCACAATGCTAGCCTTTTGCAAAATATCCGAGCGGCTATGTGAGTTGCAGCAACCACCAGGGAAAGAGTTTATGATGAAGATTGTCGTGACTTCCATAGTGCATTCAGTCTTCAAATTGAAGGTAGACTTGTATGTGGTGATTTAAGATCAACTTATTGTAAAATGAGCTTTTGGAAATTTACAAGGTCGTATGGTTAACTTTGCAAATTAAGTCTAGTAATCTGCGGGGACTTGGAATAACCACCTACATTGCTTATATATATAATTGAAACATAGTTGAAAGTATATCACTTTTTAGTTTCAATAGTCAATTTTCTTTATTTGTTGTGAATCATTATAAGTGTGTTCTTTCCGTTTCCGTCTTCTGACAACACATTTCAGTAATTAAAAAAATTAGCATATCTTGTTTTTCATCTCTTCTCAGTTCTCCCCTTCTGTTATCTTCTTTTATAATTCTCAAGGTATTAAATATAGATTTGATATAAGAGTTAGCATGTTTTCACTTTTATGACGTTTTCTTCTCCTTTAGAATTTTGTTTCCCTCTTTTTTTATATAAATTGTTTAATTGAAATTTATTCTAGACATTAGATGACAATGCATTTCTCAGTTCAAGATATGCTGATTGTGCTTGTTAGAATTTTCCAATGGCGTGATGGTATATAAAATTGTACGGTGCTATTTCAAATGTGTGTGGGGAGCAGCCCTACTGGTTGATTTAAAGTTGACATTATGAGTGTTTTGACTTGTGATGTGGGAATTGTGTCAGTGGACGTATCTCAAAACTCTTCACAATATTTTTCAGGAAGAATACACCGAAATTTTGATTGTCTTGATGAGCAGAAGATTTGTGAAGTAGATTACCTTTTCTTTGAAGTTGAGATTCTTTGACCTGCATATAAGCATCAATACTTAAAACTTAAAGGAAAACTAGAAATCAGTATAATGTCTGACTTACAATTGTAGTAGGTTTGGGCAAAATATAGGGCGAATGGTGACTCTTTGTAGAATCATTTTGTATACTTATATTGTCACTTTACATTTAAGGTAGCTGTAAATCCTTTAACGATGTCTGGGTCCCAACAGAAGTCTCTTTGTAGGATTGATCACTGATCAACAGAAATTTTAATTACTATTGCTTTTACGATTTCTCATTTAGTTTTCTTTTTTTCTTATATGCATCATTTCATTTTTCTTCTTTATAATATAATTGATTACTATTTAAATATTTTTCGAATTGACACCTAACAATATATAATATATGTAGATATAGATACTAGATTTCACTAACAAAGAATCACAGTTCTGCCAGAATGATGACTTAGATCTGCTCATCATCTGCCGGAGTTATAATTGAGATACTATGATGGCGGAAGTATATTATTATTCCTGTGCTAGCTTACTGTTGGAAATCGGATATTGAAACTATGAACGTACGTGTGTGTCTATATATATATATATATATATATATATATATATATATATATATATATATATATATAGGCACTTGCTCAAATGAGAATTTTTTTAAAATGAGAACCGTGAGAACTTTTTTAATTTATCAATATCTCATTCATTTGAAGGGCCCCGCCAGGGGCACCTTCACAAAAAATGCATATAATTAAGGTCTCCACCTAGCTAGTCAAAAAAAAAAAATCACTGATGACGTGGCAGTGGACTTTTTTTTTTGAATTTTTTTTTGACTAACTAGGGAGAGACTAGTTTTATATACATCATTTATATTGGATACCCACTAGTTCTCATTTTAAGAAGTTCTCACTGGAGTAACCCTCTCTCTATATATATATATGGGCAATTGCTCAAATACAAACCACTAAAATAAAAACAAAAACACAAACCAAGAGAAACTATACCTAAATGACATCACCCACCCCCTATATGTCATCACAGTCCCTGGACAGGCTCCAGACAACTTCAAGAGCCAAAACTTGGCCCCGCCATGGTCCCACTAGTCCCCGCCCCGACCCTACTAGGCCTCACTTAGATCCCGTCTAGGCCCATCTCGGGGTCCATCCCCGGTCCCAAAACCCTTATCATTCTACTTAATCGTGTTGGTTTGTATTTTAGTAGTTTGTATTAGAGTAGGACCCTATATATATGAAAGTAGAGATATTCCCAAACCTGTTTGATTATATTGTCCTTGGTATACATACCTGAGTATTTTCAAAAAGAAGCTAAAAATTGGAGGTATCTACTTTGGACGAATTAAGGACAATCAAAATTTGTATATACAGAAATAATAGTACAAATTAAGTTTTGTGTTGTGATTTTGTTACTATATAATTATGTCTTATGTATTCCGATATGAATTATGATATGCCTGAAATGCTAGGAGATGGTGCAGTACCAATCTGATCTCAATTCAAGGCAACATGTTCAGTAGTAAAAGTTTTTTATTACATTTTGAAAATGGGAGTGCTTATCTTGATTTTTATAGCAAAAGAAGTTTTTTAGCTGCTAGCATAAAACTTTGCAGGACAATGTTTGTGAAGAGTGTGGATGGCATGTTATATAGGCAAGAAAGAATTTGATAACGAAATTTGATAATGTCATCTAGCAATTTGTTGTGAGTATCGTATCATCTCTTCATTGTTTTTTTCTTCCAATGATGTACCTCAATCAACTTATGTCTTTACATGTAAATTTGAAATTGAATTATTAGAACTAAAAAAACTAAACACTACATATATGCATATATAAATTATTCTTCGTGGATGTGAAATGGGTATGCTTGTGGCATCTGACAAGTCAAATACATGGTGTATCATAACCTCAGTTCTGTATTGGTTTAGCAAAAATCAGAAATACATTGTACAAGAATAACTCTGTGTGCAGAATTTGGAATTATTAAGGACAACTTTCATACATGTATATCAAAAGTTTGAGAACACAATAATTTGTAATCTGTTGTTGTGATTTCCTGGCCCTTAATTTGTTTAAACCATCTTTTATTGTTTTCTAGGAATTCATCTATGTTTCCCAGGAAAAATAGTGTAGTTTGTATTAACCATCTTCTTTTTATTCAGGCAAGTCATTACATGTGCAGATTTATAAGGTGGAGATTAAAGCAATAATGGTATGTGGATTGATTGCTCATTAATTTGTACTTGCTTTTTTAACTATTAAGTAACAGCTCTAATATATAAGGAAATAATATTCACAGTAGTTTATTTCAACAAAAAGGTACTCCCTCCGTCCCTTTTTATCTGTCCATTTTGGAAAAAAAAAACACATACCAAGAAATAATTGATTGTATAAACTTTTTCATTAAATACCTCTAATTAATATCTTGAAAATGGTGGCATATCCCTACTTTATGTCTTGAAAACATGAATTCAACCAAGTTTTAAATAAGTCAAGCCTTGAAAATTGAAATTATGGAGATATATTTGAAAAACTATCATTAAATTAGTTTTGAAAGTATAAATGGACAGATAAATAGGGACAAATTTTTACTTCCAAAGTGGACAGATAAATAGGGACGGAGGGAGTATTTTGTACTGAACATGCTTTAGTGGTATAGCTAGGAAGTTATTTTACCCAATTCCTAGGCATAGAAGAAGATACAACCTAACAAAACAAAGAAGCTACAATGTAGAGTGACAAACCATGGTATTCTAAACCATGGTAAAACTTATGTAGGCCCCACATACATTCTATACATATCTTTTGAAATAGTTATCACATATTGACTAGATTTTCGTGGATACTATATTTTAGGTAGGCCCCCACTTTTTTTTATATTGTAATACAGCTGTTAGTATCAATACAACGCCCATATGTTTTACATATCTTCCCAGAACTCCATTTGAGTTGTGCTTTAAAGAATTTTGAAGAACTCATTCAGAACTCAATACATCTAATAAGGTACCTATATTTCTTTTGCGCATTATTTATTTTGATTTTTGTTTCCGTGGCAGTCATTTGACTATATGTACGTGTTTGTATTTGTAAATCAATTTTTCGTTGATTAGTTATTGTACACATATGGGGATTGAGCATAACTAGCATCACTTCTTGTTTGATAGATCTCTTTCTAGTTTAAATAACTCATTTTTGTTAAGAAATATCATATGCATGTTTAGTTATTATTGCATAATTTTGTATATTCGGGGTTAAGAATTGTTGTATATTGTGTTTGTACTTTGTTGACACTCACTGTATAAAGTAGAGGGTGTATTCAATTGGGAATATAAGGGATTTTTTTTTTCATTCATGAAATCTGGGGGTATTCAATTGGGATGGTTTAAAATCCATTAAAATCTTGGGGTATTCAATTCGGATTGTAAGTTATGTTACAAAATCTGGTGGTATTCAATTGGGATTGTTTAAAATCCATTAAAATCTGATGGTATTCAAATGCTGATGATTTTTTTGGATTTCATAAAATGATGGATTTTGTGGGATTTCTCAGCGTACTTTAAGTTTTTTGAAATCCCACCAAAATCCATGAGATTTTGAAGCATTGTGCTTAAATCCTAAAGAATCTATATTAACTCTGCGACATTTTATCAAGAATCCGCACAAAATCAAAATCACATACAATCCATAGATTAAAAACAATCCATTAAAATCTCAATCGAACACACCCCCCTGTTTACAAGTGTTGAAGTTTTGTTAGAGGTTCTTATACCTCCGTTACTTGATTTTGACAGGATAAAAATGAGTCAAGGAGTTTGCAAGAAAGTGTCAAGGACTGCCAAAGAAATGCTTGATCTTCCAGATGATATTGTCATTCAGTTCTTTTCTCACCTGAATTATCGAGATCGGGCCTATTTGGCAACAACTTGTTCGAGATTGCGGCTTTTGGGAAGATCTCAATATCTGTGGCAGTCGTTGGATCTTCGAATGCCCGAGTTTGATGTGAAAGTAGCAAAGTTGTTTGCCTCTCGATGTGCTGACTTGAGGAAAGTACAATTTCATGGGGGAATATCTGCCCATGCATTGATAGAGCTCAAAGCTAGGGAGTTGAAGGAAATCAGTGGCGAGAATTGCAGTAATATCAGTGATGATACATTAAAATTGATTGCGTCAAATTACACAAAACTTGAGAGTCTTCAGCTAGGATGGGATATCTTTGGAAGGGTCACCAGTGATGCAATAACAGAAGTTGCTGGCTGCTGCACCAAACTGCAAAAACTTCGACTCTCTGGAATAGAAGATATTGGTGGTGTTGCTGTTAATGCGCTGGCTAGAAATTGCCCACACTTGACTGAAATTGGTTTTATCCACTGTCTTAATGTGGACATGAAGACTCTGGGGAATGTGTTGTCACTCCGCTTCCTCTCAGTTGCTGGTTCATCTAATATAGATTGGCTATCGGCTTCGAAGTACTTGATTGGGTTGCCGAATTTAAAATGTCTAGATGTTTCACGAACTAGTATATGCTATGATGCTTTAACTAGATTGCTTTCGAGCTTGGAGAACTTAACGATCTTGTGTGCTCTTGGTTGTCCAGTTCTTGATCATGATCCTAGAACTGATAAGCACAAGAGTATCAAAGATAAACTGTTACTTACCTTGTCCACGAACATATTTGAAGGTTTATCTTCTCTTTTTGTCGATACAACAATGGAAGACAAAAATATATTCTCCAGCTGGAGGAAAATAACCATGAAGAATCAAAACTTAAATGAGGTTATGACGTGGCTGGAATGGATTCTTTCACAATCGCTTCTATGGTTTGCTAAAAGCAATCAGGAAGGTATGCATCGTTATTGGAGCAGCCAGGGTGTTGCACTGTTGCTTTGTTTAACACAAAGCACCCAAGCAGACATTCAAGAAATGGCTGTTGCAGCCCTTTCATCTTTTGCAACTGCTGATTATGGATATGCTAGAGCCGTTGCTCAGGAAGGCGGCATATTACTCCTTCTGAACCTTGCGAAATCTTGGAGGGAAGGGCTTCAGATTAAAGCAGCAGTGGTAATTTTATAGTTAATGTTTGTGTTATTTTAAAGTTCTGGAATGATTCATCTGATAGATTTTGTATATTTTCAGTAAAAAGTAACAGATTTAAGTAGGTTGTTGACTTGTTGTGTTAGTAAAACAATTAAATTGACATTCTATAGATGTATTTGGCTAACCCTTATGTTTCTTGTCATAATATTGTTTAATTTGTTGTATTTTGTGTTGTTTAGGCAATAAAAAATCTGTCGTATTGTCGCGAGGTTAAGCTAATTGTGGAAGAAGTTGGCGGAATAGAAATTCTAGCAAATTTGGCAAGATCCAAGAACAGATGGCTTGTCAAGGAGGCTGTTGCAGTTCTACGGAACCTTTCTACAGGGGAAATACACAAGGTTGCATAAGTGTTGTTTTTATCATCATCATCATCATCATCATATCACGTGCACTGAACTTTATTAATGGAATGAATTAATACTTGTTTCAGGATGCATATGTCGGTGTGGTACAGGTGTTAGTTAATGTAATCAAAAAATGGACCACTGATGGTGATGGAATTCTAGTATGTACTTCCTGTGTCATGCATAAGGGACTACATTTAAATAAGAACACTTATCCTTTATTGACTCAAAATAGAACTCCATTAATTATGATGTCTACATCTGTTCATATCAACATCTTGTTTTCAGAAATGTGCAGCTGGGGCACTGGCAAATTTGGTTGCTGATAATAAGTATAGTATGCTGGTTGTTGAAGTAGGCGGTCTTACTGCTTTGGTTGGGCTTGCTCAAATGTGCACCTGCAAAGGCGTGCAAAAGCAGGTATTATTAAGATGGGAGTTATTCATATGATGTTTCTTCAAAAACCATTCACCTAGTATATGAATATGATTGTGTTAAGGCAATCCTATGACACTAATCTTGATATGCACAACAAACAGATATCTTTGATATATGCAAGCACTCATATATTCTTACCCTTGTTACCTCTTAAGTTCTTCGTATCCTGTGTTTATTTTTTGTTAGGTTGCTCAGGCGTTGGCTAATTTGGCTTCCCATGGAGATACAAATGCTTGTAATGCTGCTATTGGAGAAGAGTTTGGAGCTGTTGAAGTGCTTGTGAAATTTCTATATTCACCTTCTAATGGAGTCAGGTGGAAGATACATAAGTTGATTTCTAAACACATGTTTTTTTATCGATTACTCTGTGGTTATTTTAGTTTTCTCTTCCCTCAGTTATCTCTTAGGAGTAATGCATATTTTTTTGATTGAGAAAGACAAAGCATGCTATTGTTACGTGTTGTACACTTCCAACCATGTTTTTGAAGCCAAAACAAGCATGCTAATAGTATAGATTTCAAATAGCCACCGGACCATAGTGCAGCTAACACTTCTATAGACTAGAAAGAGGAAGAAAGGTAGTATAAACTGACATAGATCTGAAAAAAGAATGTAGTTGTTATAATTTATGCATGTGCTTCTCCTATTTCAGTATATAGAATATTCTCATGCATGTTTGCGGGTTTGCTTCTTACTAATTCAGCTTATACATAGCCTATTACATTCATCAATTTTGCATTTAATTGATATTTTACTTTTATGCTACATTGTGGTCTGACCTCTTTCCATATTTCACATTGGGAATTAAGAGAACTGTACTCTATTATCTTTCCGAGTTCATAAAATAACATTATGTAGTGTTATTGTAACTCTTGCTTGTATTTGCTACTATGTAAAACAGCATCCTGCCTGTTGCGTCTTTTTAATTTAGTGACGCATCTACGAATGTGTTTCTGAACATGGAAGAAAGACGTGTACTGTTTTCATATTATGCTGAAGAACTTATTCTCAGGCTTTCAACTGTTATTGTTAATACAAGCTTTTAGCAAATATTGCTAATTAATTCTGTGAAGAAAGGTAGTATAAATTGCCATGCTTTAGTTACATACTAGTTTTCCAGGGGATTAGTAAAAAAATACTATAATAAAGAAGTGAAAGCCAATTAAATGCAATGGTTGATAAGCAACATACTGTAGAGTCTTCTGGAAATCAGATTTTCATGAAAAGAAAACTAGATGGAAAATGATGTAGAAATGTCAAGAAGCCATTTGATTCTTATTGCACTCAATTTTCCTTCCTGAGTGGATCTCATTAGCAAGATTTAAATACACCCCGGTTCTTTTTTCTGATTAATCTAATTTGAGATTTTCCTTAACAGAGAAGTAGCTGTTATTGCAGTATCCAATTTATGCTTTTATGCCAGAAACCGAGAAGCAATTGCAGCAGGTGGTGGTGTTGATGCGCTGGTATGATTTGTCATCCTTGAGGATTAATGTAGGATGAGGATTAATGTATTCAATGTTTTAACCTTAGATTGATCATTTCATGAATATTTTATGCTCATCTATTTAAAAGATCGTTATGACTTGATTTCAAACAATAATAATATATGCAGACCGAGATGAAAGGTGCCATGCGGGCCATGGTATGAGATTAAAGTTAAACAAGAGCATTATCTTTAGGTAATATAAATGAGCATGCATGAGTAAACAAAATAAGTATCTGTGGATTTTCCTTAAAAAAACTGCATAGCCCGAGTCTCTTGAAAAAATCATTTATGAAGGCTACAGCGAAATCTGAAGTTCAGAGACAAATGAGGCACTGAACCAACTGCAACTATATGAATGAAACTTAATTAAAATAGTGCGAACGACGAAATCAGCAAATCCGGGATAGAGACCAAAGTACTGCAAAATGACATGAGTAGACAAAGGAATCTGCACATGATGGAGAACAATGTCAACAATTTGGCTATTCATCTACTAATATGTGAAGAATTGACTTCTATTATATACTCACCATTTCTCTGCAAAGGCTAGTTAAATGCTCAGACTCATGCCACTGTTATAGTTAATATCAAATGATAATACCTCTGTAACACCCACATTGTTTAGAGAATCAGGAAGTATGTGCTACCCATGAGATGTATATATATTTTAACTGGAACCCACATTTTCAGCATATATACTATTTTTTGCCAAGTGAATGCCCGTTAATTTGAACAAATTGAAAGCACTAAAGACCTTTACTAGCTGAAAATGACAACAGAAGTCAGGATGGCTGCGCAAAAAATTTGGGATCAAATAGTAAATAATTAAAATTCTGATATTTGATAAGAGTGCATGGAAGGAGTGCCTCACCTGCATATGGTAGCGACAATGTTGAGTACTTGTGGTTCTGCTAGAAGTAAATCTTTTTGCATGTTGTTGGACGAAATCTTAGTGAGTCTACTTAAGTTGATTGCTTCTGCAAATTTATAAACATGTGTATGTACATACGTACACTATGAGATTGCTACTAGAATCTTTAACAGTGTCACACTGAGGTATGCTGCACTTGGTTCTTTTTGAATAGAAAAGTTTAGATTTTGTTCCTTTAACTGGCGGTTCTTTTGTTCCTTATCGAATGTATCTCTGAAAATTCAGGTTTCTCTTGCGGATACATGCACATATGATGCTCAAGCCTCTAATGATCTTCAGGAGAAGGTTGTTCGTGCACTCAGGGAATTTTGTGTGTCAGAATCAGATAGGTACATGCAAAATCATATATGTATATGTTACAAATTTTGTAATGTAATTACTTTCCTGTATAATTTTGTTTGCCAACAATCTGAATGCATTTGAGATTCCCTTTCTTTCCATTTAAAGCATCATGCCCTCCAAAGCTTAACATATATGCTTAATATACATTATAATCCGTCAGCCTACATAAACAAGATTCATTCATACATTTTTGCTTAGAATTACTTGATTTTGTACATTAATATTGGCTTTTGCATTGGGATGCTATTACAGGTATGGGAGATACTTCTGATTTAATCTGTCTTGTAATACACCTGCAAATTCAATTAAATAGAACAGTCTTCCTCTTATCTAGAAAAAGTCTTACCTATGGAATGTTTGTTCTTGTTAATGAGGTGTCATGATTGACTTCTTATGCAATCGCTATATAAAATATAAATAGTAAGATTTTCCGTGTCTTCAAGTCCCTTACATAATTATGCCTGAGGTGTGGGTTACAGTAGTGAGGGATAAATCCTTCTTGAATAGTTGTGACCTGCTTAGACAAACCCTACCACGTAGAATCATAATCTAGTGACGTGACAAACTATTCATAATTAACTTATATAAATATTGTAACTCACAGATGTCAAACCTATGTCAAACCTATATGGAAAAATAATATAAAACATGAAATGTATAGGAAAATATTGAAATTCTATTTACTAAATTGTTTGATAAATTAAAATCATCATTATTAATAATATTTTATGGCATATACTTAATTTTGATATATTTTACTTAATATATTACCAAGTCCCAAACTGTTAACTATAAAATTTCAACACGAAACAAAACAATAAACCAACATTGTATACAAATTTTTGTATTTTAAACATAATACACTACCATAATTGTTAGATAAATTGAACTATTGTTACTTGTTATGTTTTATAACTTTTACTATATTGTTATGTATTTAACAGAATTATAATATCTTAGTTATTCATTACAAGGTTTCAGATTCATTGTCAAATTTATTTTATTTTTTGCTACGCAAGAGGAATATATTAATAGAAACATAGAGTTGTTACATTGTTACCAGCAATACAAAGAATCAATTTCATTTTCGTTTAATTGTGTAAAAAATATACATTTATAACATATATTAAACCCTTTATTTGCAGAAGTATGAAACTAATGTTGCGGAAATCTTTTTTTGGAAGTAAATATGATATACCAACATCTAACATTTAATTAAAAAAACTTTACTTGCATATAAATAATTGTAGAGATACAGTTGATACAAATTGATGGGCATGTGGCTGAGTTAGGGTTTTGTGGACAAAATCCAGGGGTAACTCTTACAACAGAGAAAAGTGAACACAAAATCTATATTTTCGATAATAAAAATGTGCCTCATTACAATATAGTTAATCATTATATATAATAAACCTTAAAAGTACTTTCCTAGCTACGATATGATTTTAAAAGATATCCTTCCCTATTTTACTCTAAAATACTAATACATACATAGTATTCTAGATTTTTCTACTAATTGATTGGCAAGACATCGCACATAACTTTATAATTGACCTTCCCTGCTAATTGGCAACTTCGCCTCATCTATTTATATTATCATAGCGTCATCTATTCATGCTATGTCATGATGTTCTAGATGAGGCTCCACCTTTAAACCCAATTTTACGTTTGTACAACTACCAGGTTCAATAAAAATAATCATAAAGCATAGTTATTCAAAACTTATAATTCTGGTTTAAATTATATGTTGACGATAATGTAATACAATAATTTGAGTGTTGTCATTGTGTGATGATCATAAAGTTCCAAGATAATTCTATAACTCATCACACCACTTCTATTCTTCATCAGTCGTTTCATGATAACCATGAGGAGGGCACTCTTCTTCCTTTTCCTCAATAATTACCCTTTTTCCTAGTTTGGGTTTGTTGTTTTGGGGAAACACACTCAAGCATTTATGACCTGTCAAAACTTCCGATCTTTATCGGATTAATTTTTGTTGTTTTTTATTTTGTCTTGGAGGTGAACCTCAACTGCTCTCAATAACACTGGCTAATGAGCCATGAAAACAACAATTTCCCCAAAGTTACCTGACAACTCTACTTTCTGCAATCTCTTGAGCCTTGCATATTATCAACAAGTGAATAATAAAGGTTGCCAACCATTCTTTTAACAATAGCATTCTTTTATCAATAAGATGTTTTAAACCGGTTCGATATTCTGACCAAACTACTTTCCTCAAGATTAAAATTGGAGCGAGTGGACAAGTGATAGAACTTAAAAGTATAAGTAGCCACAAAACGATTATCTTGCCGAACCTGACATGATTTTATTGATTGTAGTTAACAGACAGAAAATGTCTTCGCATTAAAGCTTTCATATGATCTTTTAAAAACATTTCTCCCCCACTAACACACGGCTATTGCTCTCCTTTTCTTTATTCTGCCACATGTGAGCTACCCCTTGAAGTTTAGCCTTAGAAAAATATGTTTTTCTTGCATCAGTCATCTTATGTGACCTGAAGAAACTCTCCAAATTATGTATCCATTCAATAAACACATCTCCACTTAGGCGCCTCTTTTTCTAGATCTTTATGGGCAAGCAATTGATTCATACTATGTTGCAAGAGTAGACTATCTGTTGCGTAATGATAGTATCATAGTACCTGTATGCACTTTGAATTCAAACCCATCAATTGATAGTTGAACTCACATTCTTTTCCTCTTATCCTTGAATGTGTTCTTCAAGTATTGCATTCACCTCGGCAGCGTTTACCATCTATTATTTCTTGGGGCTGAATTTTTTAAAATAAAAATTTTGGGGTATGTTGTAAAATTTCTGAAACTACAGGACTAGTTGTGTAATTTGAGCAAACTGTTATGATTGATTTGGAAATTTTTAGAAAGTTAAGGGTCTGACGTGTAACTAAAAAGAACCTGGTTGCCAGTTTGTCAATTCTGGAAAGTGCAAGTGCAGGGGCTGATTTGAAACTCTTAGCAAAGCTTTGGTTTTGTAGCATAATTGTGCCAAAGTGATAGGTTGTAAATTTTAATATTTTGGTTGGCTTGATCTTGATCTTTAGAGATGGGTTGTATCTTGGGATATCAATTAATGGGTCGAAGGAAATGACATACAAAATTACAAAGATACTATATAAGATGTGAGTGTATTCCAGGTAAAACAACATTCGATTCGATTGTAGCAGGTGCAAGGGGTTGATTGGGGCTGATTGTTGTTGATTTAGAGTGTACTTTGGGGTTGGGGTTATTGGTGGGAGATGTGATATGGTGGAGGAATAGTGGCAATTGATGCCACTTTTGATGGGGGATGGGCTGAATTAGGGTTTTGGAGATGAAAACTAAAAATAACTCACAATAGAAAAAACTGAACACACTACTTGTATTTTTAATATTAAAAAACTGTCTTGTTACAAGATGATCATTATATGTAATAAATTATAAACAGTGTAATCTAGTTATCAACAAAATTGATGTTTATGGTCAGAATCCAGATGGTTTGTCATTGGAAAAGTTGAATGAGTGTGGTGGTGGTTGAGACTAAAGGAATTTTAGGTTGCCTCCATGGGTTTCACCTTCCTAACCTCGATTTTCTTAATGTGCTTATGTAACCTGTATTTACAGGAATCAAGCCAGGAGAACAAGTAACCTAAATTTATTAGAGGCAGGTTTCTTATGCGGGAGGGGGAGGGGGAGGGGGGCTGATTCCAAGGCGGTGGCCAAAAGGCTCGCAAAGATTTGATGTGTAGGAGTGAGATAGCCCAGTCATAAAGTTCAGTACCCAACTCAAATCACACAAGTAAGAAACTCCATGCATACACGCATTAATCCTATCTATCGGAGCCAACACTACTACAACTGAGTATACTTGAAAGATGTGGTATAGCCGAGACCATCCTCCATGCCGAGCATAACCTACATACCAGTAAACAAGGCACGTCCTCCCAAAAGGATGCAGGTGTATGATCACCTTGAAACCCACTAGAAAGAGGTATCAAATCATTGGCGGATAGCCTTTGATAGCCTTCAATATGACATGATCATCTTGAGCCCTCGATGAGGATAAACAACAGAATACAGGATTGAGGGTCCTAGACAATCATCGGATAACCTCCAAGTCCAGTCTTAATGCAACTGTTAAAATATGGCCAACGCTCGAAAATGAGTCTCATCAGTGAGGTTGGCTGCCTCTCCATAGTTGTTTACCGTGCCCCAGATCCATAGTTGTCCAATGTGCTCCTGAAGGGAGGCCGCATCATTTACTTCCGTGTATTATATGACCGACCTCTAAATTGTACTTATTCTAAAGAGTTAGCCATCTTCCTATACTGGGAAGGTGATCCGTTATTGTCATGGGAGGATGAGTCATTCATGGGTAAGCCCTTTTAGAAGATAACTAGGCGCCCTTCCCCTACATACAAGTTAGAGAAGGTTAGTAAGTAGGCCCAATTAACAAAGGCCCGATCCAATAACCAATAATCAAATTTCGGGTAGATCATTAACCTATAAAGTACTTTCCTAACTGAAATATGATTCTAACAGACATCCTTCCCCATTTCTCATTTATTAAACTTTGATAAATTACAATAATACAGTCCTATATATAATAAACCACTCTCTTGATCAAAATCAATTTCTATTAGCAATATCCTAAACTAAGAAACAAACAACATGCTGACTAATTGGCGTTCTAAAGCCTTTAAATTGTTGCCAAATACCCTCTCTCTGGGATCCTTGATCCCTTATCCTACATCAGTCTAGACGTCTAGCAAAGATATCCATTGGTAGAAACAGTGTAATGCGAAGTTACAAACAGTCTACTAGTGAAACTTTACATATATATGAGTTTTGGTTTGCATCGATCCGAATTCCGAACACAAGCATAGTACACTTCACAGATAATTACTTATATCCTGTAATATACTTGGCTCGTTCAGTATTTTTTCTTATTGATATTTTGCCATAGTTACATATTTATTAGTTCTCGATCCCCTCTCTATATGTGTGACTGTATGAATGTGTGTTTATATATTTGTTTGTCTGTCGCAACTGATTTTAATCTATATTCTAAAATGTGGCTATCTATTTAGCATTCGTATTGGAACTCGTGGAGGCATTGCTTCACTCCTTGCATTGGGTCTGTCAATGGCGAAAGTAAGTTTCTGAACTTGATGTTAAATTAAGTGAGCAGTGATAGGTCGTTCTCATATGTGATTGCAAATTAAGTGAGCAGTGATAAGTCTTTCTCCTATGTATTTGCAGAATTTCCATATATCGAATTATATATATTCATAATCAGTCTCCACTTATCACCAACCTATACTTAAAACTTTAGAGCATCTCCTAACTCACTCTTAATAATAAATATAATTCTTCTGCAATACAATACTGTGTTATGTTATTTCATATATTTTTGCATAATTTGTTTTTAAAAGTTTATTAAAATGAAAAATAATAAAATTATTGTGCAATGCAAAAATTATACAATTTGTTCTTCAATAATATCATGTAAATTTAAAAAAAATTGTTTTCGGCTGAAGATGACCACCGAAATCTATGATTTACAGCAAACAAATTATGAATATCAGCAAAACAAAACACTTTGTGTATTGCAGAGTAACTAATAAATAGGGTTAATTATCAAACTCATCACTGAAGTGGACAAATGATATCAAACTCATCACTGATCTCCACGAGGTCTCAAGTGGCTTACTAAAATCGCTTAATGGTATCAAACTCATCACTGCCGTTAAAAAACCTAACAGAACTTTAGACGGAATGACACATTGGCGGTTGACGTGGCACGTTAATAAAAAAGACTGAAGAAAAACAAATGAAAGAAAATAAAAAAGAAAATGTAGAAATATTTTTTTGCCAACAATAATAATTATAATTATTAAAAGAGAAAACATTTCAATATTATTTAAAAATAATTATAATCTAATAAAAAAACATAAAAGTTAATCTTAATTGTTTAGTTAATTATATATTAAAATTTAGTTCCATGCATTTATTTAGATAATTATATCTTAAAAGTAATTTAATAAAAAGATTGCATACTTTATTTTCATGTAAACTTATGTGGCATGCCACATGTCAAACCCTACCGTCAATATGTGTTATTCCGTCTAAAGTTCTGTTAGGTTCTTTAACGGCAGTGATGAGTTTGATACATTAAGCGACTTTAGTGAGCCACTTGAGACCCCGTGGAAATAAGTGATGAGTTTGATACTATTTGTCCACTTTAGTGATCAGTTTGATAATTAACCCCTAATAAATATGAGTTATTAAGTTAACGCACATCTATGGCTGAATATGAGGTGTTAATAGAACATTGTGAACCAACTTAACTCAAAGGAGATATTTATTAGATGTTTTGTGGGACTGAATTGATAGAGAATCGAACAAACAGGAAAGTAATATCTGATAAGTAGATAGAAGAAGTGGACTTTTAGCTTTTAAAAGGCAGTATCCTCTATCCTTATATTTTTGTCTAAATATAATTGAGGGACATTGACATTGATTTGTATAGAATGTTTACTTCCGGTTCTTGTTTGCATCTTAAATGGCTTACATTGGTACCAAGGAAGTGCTTTGTGATAAGTAATTATAAGCACCAAAAGAACGAAACTTTTTGTCATTACTAGAACCTGATATATCTGTTTGGTCTAATTGGTTTTATCAATCATTCAACCTGGAATCTTTGTTTGTACTTAAAATTCAACATGACCTAATAGTAAATAAAATATGTATTACTTTGTCTTCAGGGTGTCCATGAGAGTGCCGCTGAAGCTCTTTGGACTCTCTCTTTCCATCATATTAATGCTATGCAAATAGTGGATGAGGAGGGGCTACCGTATATAGCTCACCATTGTACTTCATCTCTATCAAAAATGGTGCGATTTGTGTCTGCGTTGACACTTACATATATCTTCGATACAAGGTATATCCCATCTATAATGATGCTGTTACTCTCCTGTGCTAAAAGTTCCTTAATTTTCTTATAACACTATTCTATTCTATTGTTATCAGTAATATATCTATATCTGACTTTATATTAGTACTTTGTACATGTTTGGTGGAGATATCTGCCATGTTCAGATACAACATATCCCTTTCTCAAAACTAATTATGCAGAAAGGTATTACCTTTGAGCCTGCTTGCTTTAGCCGATACATTACCAAGTAGATATTGGTATCAGATGCAATACCCTTTACATTTAATTAAATTTGGAATGACCTAAAAAAAACTTTTTCATTCTCTAATCTAGTCATGCATATATTTCTCTGATGCTATGTTTCACCGTATGTTCAGTGTTGCATCTGAAATGAATCAGTTTGGTGGGTAATTGTGAATTCGATAATTATGTTAATAGATTGATATCTTGATACTCAAAATGCAGCTCCTTTATTATGAGCGATGACAATATTTGTTCTATATTCTTTAGATCAGTATATATGGTTGGAATAAATTTTCCCCTGTGACGTTATATGTAAGTGCTTTTGGGCAGAACTATTTTCTTATTCTCAGTGGCATTGAGGTTTTTGTAGCTCTATATGTACAAAAAGGAAATAGAACAAATGGATAAGATTTCTACTATGGCGGGTTTAGGACCTTTAAGATATAGTTCATAATTTTCTGTTGTCGATGAAAGTTGAGGATTGATATGCGAGAATGCTTTTTTATCACCGGATGATTGTCTTGCAATTTTAACTAGTTTCTGAGTTTTGTGCAGAATGGATGAGTTTTGTCTATCAGGGGGTTCTACAGGACGCAATTTGAAGAGAAAAATAGATGCATTTAGGTCCTCTGCCATGAAGTCCATTGACGACTTCATCTTTGCATTTTCTGACCCACAATTACTTTCTGCTGTGGCTACATCGTCATCTCCTGCATTGTTGACTGAAGTCGCGTTGTCGGCTTATATCGTAGGAACAGCTCATCTGAGATGCAGGTACTTTCTCTCTCTCCACATCCATTTATTCACTTGTCACTTATTACTAGCTGTTTCAGCAAATATAACAGAAATTCTTCTTCACACAGTACAAGTGGCCCTTTTCGTGCCATGAGAACATGCATAAAATGGGATGCACATTTAATATAAGCATACAAAGTAATAGCTTCTAACCATCTGCACAGATGTATTTATGTACAGTCCTGTTAGACGGACACGTATTTCAGGAGCTGATTACAATTTTGCAGATACTATGCCAAACCAGAATACTAGAACTTCATGATCTGTACCCCGTATCTGTTTGTTTCGCTGCTTCAATCCCTTCATAAACTAAAAGAATTCTATTCCTTCTTCTTTGGACCCTAGTTTCTCAATTATATCAGGGCAGTTTGAGGTGACCGCTGTGTCAGTAAACTGCAAGTCCTGTTAAGAAAACTGGAAAACGTCATCTTCTTGATGCATACAGATATAAGTATATACATGTACTGATATAGTGAAGACACACTCAATTAGGAAGTTTATATACAGGGTTAAAAGGGCCAATTTTTTTTAAAAAACAGTATGTTGGGCAATGGGCACCAAAGACAGAATATAAGGTAAACTGGTTATTTTGTCCACTGTAATTTAGCTTCTGTAATGCGATAAATCTAGTTGTAGTAAATTATTTTGCATGATATTTTCTGGTCCGCTTTTGGTAAGTGCTACCAAGAGTACATTTGGAATCTTTGAAAAAGTTTCTATGCTTAGACTTTGTAGTGTAAACTAACTGTAGTTTGCGCTAATTAAGTTGAACTTGTAAATCATGCATTCGTTGTTACATTGTCACTATAATGTTCTTTTACTGGTAACATCACGTAAACATATCACGTTTGTTACTCTGCGATCTTCCTTATAAGATTGTAATCTGTAATCTTCCTGAAAATTTTACCGCTTAAGCTTATTGTTCTAATTTCACACTGTCTGATATTCCTCAGTGGCGCTGAAATTGAGCGATTCACCTATATGCTCAGAAGTTCCTGCATGGAAATTAGAACTTGTGCTGCATTTGCTCTGCTGCAGGTTAATGTCATTTTCTACCCTGTACTGAGATACGTGTTTTCAGTTTATGGTGGAAATAGTAACTTTACTAATTCTAGTATATAAACCTTAATGGCTATATTTTTCTCATTTGTAGTTCACTTTTCGTGGAAATCTACACGCGGCATACCATGCTAGCTTATTGCAAAATACTCGTGCAAGAGCAGCTCTGCGAGCTGCAGCGGCCTCAGCAACAGGTTCCGTTCAGTCGAAGATATATGCAAAGATAGTACTGCGGAACCTCGAGCACCATGATACAAAGACTGCTGAAAATGACGTTTAGGAACACAGTTGAAGTGATTGAAACGCTGTTGAAAGTATTCCGTTCTATTAGTCATTATCAGTGTGGATCGTAACAAGGGTGTTACCCCTTCCGTCTTTTTACAGCACTTTTTAGTAATTAAAAAATTTCACATCTCTAGTTCTTTATATGTGCTCTCCTCTTTTTATCTTCTTTTATAGTAATTCTCAAAGTCCCAAATATATTAAATTTCAGAATTAGCATGTCACTTTTAAGTCAGAGTTCTCTCCGGGGTCTCTATTAAAATTTTGTTCTCTCAATGTCTATATATATTGTGTAATTAAATAATGTTGTTTTCAGTAGGTAGAAATTCATTATATTCGTTATATGTCAATTTTTTCTTCATTTTAAATATAATATGTTAATTATTCTTGGAAATTATTTTCAACAGGCTCATCTTCCTGACAATAGTAAATAAAATCGTGATATGTTATTCTAAAAGTGCCTGTAGTGAAAATTAGTAATTATTTCTGAAAATAAGTAGACAAGTATGTATGTTTTCTAAAAATAGTTGTTTATTATTTAATTTTAATTTCTTTCATCAATTTGTATCACTCAAGATATAAAGTTTAGTTGCTGAATGTTAGCTATAGGGATGAGTGTTATGGGATTTAAATTGCTAGATAAGATTGTACCTGGATGGTATAGTTCTTAGACAGAACAAGTTGAGTAAGTCATTTTCAGGAAATCCTCAGATCAGGTACGAGTTGTAGGGTGGGGAATGGGGAGTCCATCAGCATTAGTTCTGATCCATGGTTGCCAGACTCGACAAACCCTTATGTTACAACAACTAGTGAGGCAGTCCAGGATAAATCAGTGTCTTGGTTGATGGTCGCAGGTGAAGATAGGTGGGATGAGGAGTTGGTAAGAAGTATTTTTGACGAAAGGGATGTAAATCTTATTCTATCTATCCCGTTAAGGCGCGCAGATGAGGATGTTAGATTCTGGAAGCAGGAGAAACTTGGGTTTTATTCAGTGAAGACGGCGTATGCTTTAATTCAGGAAAGTAAAATGATTCCAATATCTCCGGTCCCAGGTAATGTATGGAAGGAATTATGGAATTTAAAAGTTCCACCTAAAGTCAAGCATCTAGTGTGGAGAGCTACTTCAGGTTGTCTTCCCACTAAACCTCAGCTGTGTACAAGAAAAGTTAACATTAGTCCTCTCTGTCCTATGTGCAATAGCGAGGAGGTCGAAACAATTCAGCACGCTCTCTAACAATGCTCGTTTGCTCAGGCATGTTGGGAAAAAGCTGGTTTTCAAATGGCAGGTGACTCTTATCTTTCTTTTGCAGAGTGGCTAATGAATTCTTTTAATGGCTGGAATAAAAATAAGAGACAATTAGGTGCGATGCTATGCTGGTCAATCTGGAAGTGTCGTAATGATATGGTTTGGAAGCAAAAATGTTTGGAGGTGGATGATGTTGTAATGTCTGCTAACGTGGTCCTTAACCAATGGCAATGTGCCCAGGACAAATTTTTCAACCATTATCTTTGTTTGATGACACAAGAGGATGGTGATGAACGCTGGGTTGCTCCAAAAGATAACAAGGTTAAGGTGAATACGGACGCCGCAATATTTTCGTCAACCAACTGTTACAGTTTTGCTTTTATCGTTAGAAACCATGAGGGCGCTTTGGTGGAAGCTCAGTCGAGATGTTGTCCAGGTAATGCTAAGCCAGAAATTGCAGAAGCTCTAGGTATAAGAGAGGCTTTAAGCTGGCTGAAGGAGCATGATCATAGTGATGTAGATGTGGAAACTGATTGCCTAGTTCCTGTCCAAGCTATCAGAGGTCCTTCAATCCTTCTATCTTACTTCGGCAGAATAATAGAAGACTGCAAGGCGCTAGTGGAGGTTTTCAAAGGCAGGAAAGTTTCAGTGAAGTTTGTTAAACGGTCTGCGAACCATGTAGCTAATTTCATAGCGAGATAAAGTAGTTCTATAGCTGATCGTGTCTAGACGTCTGGTAATGATTATCCAGAGTTCACAGATGTATTATCGAATGATTTGAAGTAATGATATTCATCTCTTTCTATGCCAAAAAAAAAAAAAAAAGTCATCTCTAGTAGCTCGGAATAAGGAGATATTATTATATTTTGTAATCGTGTTTTCATTGATTAATAATAATATGAATATCTAATTAAGTTTAATGGACCATTACTTAGATAATAGAAAATTAGAGTCAAACCTGGTTAGATTTATATATCAGCAAGTTATCTTTAACTATAAATTAATATTGTTATTCAAAAAAAAAACTATAAATTTATATTAATAAGCTATTTGTGTGTGGAACACAATAACACATACTATTTTTATAACACCATCCTCTGTTTAGACATAGTCATTACACCTGTTCACCTTTATGCAATAATTTATTTTTATTACCTGATTAGGAGATTGTTTGGATAGTTATCTATAACTTAAAGTGAATTGAAATGACAAGTCAAAAGTAAAAGTTGTCTGTTTGATTAAATTTATATTACAATAAATTCTTAGTTATTAAAATATATTTATAAGTATAAATGATAGAGATTATCGGTTTGAATAAATTCAAATATAGCAACTTTAATCATATAAATATAATAACTTTGATCTGAATTGAAATGATAAGTCTAAACTGAAAACTGTTTGTTTGGTTAAATTCGTATTACAACAACTTATCAGTCAATAAAATAATGGATATAATAATATATATAAATTCGATGGTGAGAATTTGGACGTTTTTTACATACAGGAAATAGGACATTATTAACAATGACACCTGAATAGATATCGATCAACTAATTAAAAGGTAGTAGTATTGTGTGCATCGCTGCACTGGAAAATCCAATTAAGAGTATATATAATTGATATTTTAATGCATTATTTTTTATCTATTAATTGTTTTTAGTTATGAATTGTAATGATTATGTACGGGTTCTTGATAAAATGTCCGAGAATTGATATATATTTTTGATAAGGGTGTTGGCCTCCATTATCACTATATCCATCATTAATGTCTTGAATATCACGATCCAAAAAATAACCTTGAATATTACTCCCTCCGTCTCTTAATACTTTTCCTGTTAATCATGTGCGCGTTTGCCAACACACATTTCTTATCTTTAATATTTTTAATTTCGTATTACTATTAAATATAAAAATTTCACTGTATTAAAGTACTCATAAATACGAATCAAACAAGATCACTCATGACTATATTTTATCTTATAAATTATGCATAAATTAGTAGTCAATTGCTTACAATAAACAGTGCAAAAAGTCAAAACAGGATATGTTTTTTGGTACAGAGGGAGTATTTATTAACGTTGTATCATGTCGCATTTTGGATATTTATCAAAAATGTTACGTCGTCTAACGTTATGTTAGGATTAAAATTACATAACGCTATTTTATATTGCATTCAGTTAAGGGTTAAAAGAATAGAACGCTACATCGTGTAGCGTTTACACGATTTAGCATTTTATTCCAAATTGAAGACTAGATTACCGGCATTAATAAGTGATATCCATAGTCATTTTTCACAACTCTATTATTCTAGTCATTACTTCTGGTTTTTGTCAGATTCGGAGTCATTTTCGGGATTTAAACACAATGATTCAAAATCTCATGATTTCTGGTGAGATTTCAAAAAATTTAAAATATACTAAAGAATCTCACAAAATCCATCATTTATCAAGCCCAAAAAAATCCATCAGTATTTGAATGCCATCATATTTTATTGATCTTAAACAATCTCAACTGTATATCATCAGATTTTAAAGTATTATTTAAACTCATGACCGAATATCATCATATTTTATAATATAATTTTAAATTATTATTTTTTTGAAACTAATATAATTTAAAATTTTAATTAAAAACTCTAAAATTCTGTTACATTATCAAAATCCGTCATTAATCCTATCAATTTTATGAAAAATAATGTTTTAAAATCTCAATTTAATAAGCGCTTTCAATATAAATTCCTCGATATATTTGTGTAATTCTGTAAATGGGCCCATCTGCTGGTGTTTACCATCTCTCCTCCACGTTATCCGATGAGCCTATAAACAAAACAAACAAATAATACAAATAAAAATTGGAACTAGATATGAGTAGTTAAAGCCCAAATTAGCTTTGCCGATTGAAATCATCACTCGAATTCCAGTAATCTGTGAGTATTTTCTCTCATTTCTCGATCTTTTCTTGCATAATTTGTGTGTATATATGGATTGATGTATGTTTATGTGTGATCAAGATTGTATGTACAAGTTAATTCTGTCGATTTTTATCCATGAATTGATGTATATATGTATGTAATTGATTTGAAATATGTATGTAATTTTGTTAATTTCGATAGATATGTTTCAAAGCTTTTCTGTTAATATGTTAGGTTTTTCTGTTTATGAATCAATGTGCAAGATAAGTGGTAATTTGTAAAGAGTAACCGATATCGCGAGATTGAGATTATTTGTGTAGTTGTCGTAAGTGACAATTGAATTACAACTGGCGTTGCGTGGCTGATAATAATATCTCTTCTGTGTTTTGGTAGTTGGGTTTGTTGACATTGCGGTCTTGAAATTTGAGAATAGAAAAAAAAGCTTTAGATGATTTTCTTATTGCCTTGCTTTTTGGGAGTTTAGTGGCTGAATTTGTTGAGTCTTGGTATAGGCAGGGAACACTATATGCGTCGGATTTGTTTGTGAAACCAATGGACTGAGTTGGATAATGGGTCCTGATTTGGAGCTTAAAGGAAGAATCGACAGCATGGTTAGTTTGGATGGCAAGGAGAATGGAGGAGCTTTAAGAGAACCTGTAGCTATGAATATGACCTGTGTAAGTAATTACCAGGACAACATTTTTGATTTGGAAGCCTCAATACATGAACAAGCTGAGCAAGTTAACCAGGTTGAGAAATCCGGGGTCAAGATCATGGAATGTACAATTCACAGTGACAATTCACAAAATGGAGATGCATCGCATGATACTACCGAGTATTCTAGTTCTTTTGGTAATACTGCTTCGGGAGATGAGAGTGATGATTCTTTGAGTGATTCTGAAGGTATGTCAAAGTTACTTGACAATGGACTTGGCGAAGACTGTCGAATGAGGTACTATGACCGGGTCTTGCATCTTTTTCAAAATATTTTTACTTATATAATTTTTTTGACTGGTAAGTGGTAATAGTATAATGAATTTTTAGGTTGCTATAGATTCTCAAATAGGCTAGGTAACAGTGTAATTAATTTTCATCTCGTTTAAAAAAGTCCCGTAATCTGTTCCATTTGGGTCTTGTTAACTTTAAATTAAATGCATCTGTAAAGTAGTTTAAAGTGAAGAATTATGTGTGATAAAATTATCTAGATGTTGATTTTGCACCTAGCTCATTCTTGTCAAAGCCTTATCTATAATTTACCATCAAGATTGTAAACAATTAATGGGTTAAAACATTTTGCAGGTGATTTTGGAATTCTAAGTTATATTCACCCTATGGCCTATAGAATAACATGAGTATAACCTATACTATCTGCATAATTTCCCATGCAAATAAGGGTTTGATTTCTGATGATGCGAACAACTGACATTTTTTTCCCCGATTAAAATTTTAAAATTATTATGTCTGTACCATAATATATGATCACTAGCCTGATAATGAATAGTTATAGTAATTTATTGCTTGAGATTCAACATCGCAATTTACTTTTTGTCTTGTACAGAATTGTAAATATTCTACCTTTCACCTATTCAGTCCTACATTGTCAAAATCTGTTATTGTCCGTGTAGCTATTTGTGTGAAAACTCGTCATGGATTGTGATTAATTGAATTCTGTAGTCCCAGAATACGAGTAATATATGTTAATTTTCACACACTTGAATATATGTTCCTGTTGGTGGATAAATTGCTATATTATCAATTAACCCATAATCGTGGAGCAATTTGTCAACTAAACTGATGGTTAGGTATTTGGTTTCCTACCACTATGCAACTTTTTTACGTTCATGGGAGGCCTTCTGCTTGCAAACTAATTTGTATATCTTTAGTTCTTACAATTACTGTAAAATGGTACCGGGGTCTGATTGCCTTCTCTTATTTGATTTGAGCTTGGGTTAGACTTGGGTTACAAGTAGCTGGTTCAGTACTAAATATTAATATCATCTATCTTTATGCCATTCCATGCAATTCCTAGAGCTGAACTCTCAAACAACCTATATTTTGTGAGGTTTGAGAATTAAGTCAAGTTCTATACATGAGCTGTATATGTGCAAGTAGAATGATATTCTTTTAGGTGGTTTGAGCTAATTTATGATTGGTTCTAAAGGTTATGGCAGCCTAGGGCTAAAGGGAGTCGACGTTTTCTGTTGAGGACCCTTAAAAGGCAGATCCATAATGACTTACTTCTGCAAATTGAACCCTGACTAGGTTACATCTTGTAAGTGATCCCAAAGATTACCTGTCATGAGTATTGAACCCATAATCTAAAACTCTCTCCGCCTTCTGGTTCCACAATTCTCTTAGTAGTCATTGTAAGTGATCATTAATCATATTGCTAGGATTTATTATTTGTGATTTAAGTAGTTAGTTCTATGTCTTATTTGCGTTGATTAATTTACTTAGTTGCAAATTATTTAAATTATTTATATTAGTTGTATAGCATATTTCATTTCAACTATATTATTTTGAGCTCAGCAAGTGTCAATGTAGAAGAAAATGATACTAATTATCCTTTGTGGAGGTATGTGATGATCATTGAGAAAGTGGAAAAGAGGGAGGGAACGTCAGGTTGCAATTTAACTATCACGAATATATATATATTTTTTAGAAGTACATATATAATTTTACTTGCCGAGTTCCATATATAATTGCTTAGCTTTCCTGTTTGGTCATAAATGCTTTAGTTTGATATGTACTTTCCTTATACGAGTGACTTGATCATCTTTCTGCTTTTTCAGGAAGAAAAGGTTGACATCTCATTGGAAAACATTTATACAGCCTTATATGTGGAGGTGTAAATGGGCTGAACTGCAAATCAGGAGATTACTTTACCAAGCTTCAAAGTACGACTTGCAAGCCGAGGAAATAAACAGAAGGAAGCAGTTAACTTCGGAGGACTTGGCCGTTGGCAATTCTGGTGTAAAGTCGCCTTCAATTCCTGGTAGCATGCAAAAAGAAAAAATTATGAAGCGAAGAAAAAGAAAAAGGGTGGAAGACTCAACTGATAAAGCAGCATACATGGCACAACACATCCTGTTCTCTTATTCTGGTACATCTTTCTGTGTTATCAAAGTTTGTTTATCATACATCTGCCAAAAAGGAGAAAAGAGGAATATGTTAATATTTATATGTTCCTTGCCCATATTTTAAATCTGACCAATCTTATGACGCAGGGAGTAACAAGACTAGCACTGATGTGGCTCCTAAAAGTGATTGTGCAAATTTAGGTGAGCATGCTTAACTTTTGCAGTAATTGCTTTTGTTATTTATGTAGCTTAACATTTTAAAACAAATATCAATTGGCAAAAACAGAACAGAACAGATAATTATCAAATTCATCATTTTACTTCTCATTTCTTTTAGTTATTGGTTTGAAATCATAAATTGTAACATAATTTATAACTAAACGTTATGCTAACTATATATACTCTGTCAGCTACGTCGTATGCTCATGAATGTATATGTCTGTTACTTATATGATGTTTCATTGAGTAGTACTTGGTTGATTTTCTGATTCGAAAAGGATATTCTATGTTAAAACTTAAAAGCGGAGATTACGGCAAATGGAGTAGAGTGCAATAAGGCATGCATGTTAGAAAACTTTAACAATGGAGCTTCCCTAACAAAAAAGTGCAGGAACAATACTGTATTATTTTTGAGTTTGTTTCAACTCTCAAGTTACACAATTTTATCTTTTCTATCGAAGTTTAGAACTTGGAAAACAAAATTTTGCAACTTAGTGACTTTCATGAACCACATCTTACAAAACCGAGTTTAATATGTTATGGATAACTAGCTTCTTGAAAGCATGGAAAGCACGGTCATGCTCTAAATGTGTTTAAAATATTGTCAATATATTGAGATTTTAATATATTTGTATATGTTGATTGTACGATATTTATATTAGCGAAAGTTTCATTCTTGTCTAATTTTTTCCCTTGGATTTGTAAGTATAATATTATGAATTAATTGTAGTATGTAGTCCAACGTAAAATTTGTATTGTAATTAGGTATTAGGTTTTAAAATAAATATATACGAAAAAATATATAAATAAATATGAGATATTAATAGAAGTTGAAAATTGATAATTAGAGAGATGGCTAGTTTAAATGTACATTAATAAATATAATAGTATGTAATCATTATAGACGTGGTTGAATAAATTTATAATAAATACTATAGGTTAGATGGTAGAATGGGTCTATAATTTTCATTTCTTTTCAAACACTATGAACTAGAAATCTAACCCTCATGTTTTGAGAGGAACGCTCCATTTCACTCCATATTTTTCCCTACAATCTTCATCATTAAATATTTAGACTCACCCATATTTTGTCACTATTGGCTCATACATTCTTCTTTCTTCGTAAAACTTCTTTATAATTTTTTCATTCCCTCATCTCCTCATTCCATTCCATTCAAGTGAGCGCAACCTTAGTGTTGAATAATGTTTTAGTGTTTAAATATTCTGTTGATATTTTACAAAGCTTGCAAAAAATAATATATTTAAGGGGTAAAGGAATTACTCAATGATGCTAATTGGTCAATTATATTTAAAATTTTAGAAGTTGACGGTAGGTAATTTATGTCTTTATATATTTATTTAAAATTAGGATTTCTATAAATCGTGCCCAATAGAATTCAGAATTAACTTGGTTTGACTGTCCTGATAGAACGCTAATATTCACAAATCTAGAAGTTACTTTGAAGTATACTTGATTTTTAGTCCACTTATTTTTACTAAAATGTATGCTGAGTTGTCGCAACTAACAAAAACAACCCTACGGATAGTAATTTTCTGCTAGTTACTTATCACAGAATTATGTTGGGAGAACTTGTAAAAATTAATGGAAATATTTACTGAACAGAAAGAATTTATATTTTTCCCATGCTGGTTTCTCGGATTAAATTTACTAAATTGCGTTTCTTGTTACTTGATAAGGTATTCCAATGGACAGGAAAGTAGGCTCTATGTTTGGGCCTAGTGATGAGCCAGTATCTCTTGAATTCAGAAATGACGATAATTCTTTGGAACAAATACTTTGGAATATTGGAGTGTTACAATCACATCTTAGTGGGCTTAAGGCCAGATTTAAAGAGGTACTGAGTGAAAACGCCACTGAGATTTATTCTGCTGATGTGTTGAAGTTACCTAATGCGTCAACAGGCTTTCCCCAAAGTAATGTTTCTACAAGTGAGGGGGAAAAAATAGTACAATTTTCTAGTATTGCATCTCATCTCATGCCCAAATTGGATATGTCTGGAAATGCTATATCCACTCATGGAGAGGCAGCTCATCTTCCAGATTCCAAATTGGATAAGACTAAATGCAAAGTTCAGCTCCAGATTCAGGAACCATGTAAAAATGTAAGTTGCAATTTAGTAGGATACCAGTCCCAATCTGGTTCCTCTCTCTTTATAGCATGAAAAGCAATTCTGGCACTTGATTGTATTTGTAGGCTTGTTGCCATGTTTCAATACTTTGCATTTAATATTTTGTACGAGTCTGGGTTAAATATGGAGGTGTGCATTGAGTTAAATAGATCGTTTGCATTCATAATAATCACTGGTATTTGGTGACTGCAACCTATCACATTATCAAATGTGAAGATACGGCAGTGGCACCTCAATACATTCAAGTGTTGAATAACTTGCAACTATATTTGTAGTTATATTATTGTCTATACTATATGTGTCTTTAACTTTGTGCATCAGAAAATTAATGCACAAAAGTAATATTACATCTTTTTCATTACACAACATTATATATTTGGTGTTTATACCAAATTAGTCTTTGATTTAGTCATTTTCAGTACACTTCTGTTCATGATATTTTTCTTCTATTTAACTGATCTTACATTTATATGGTTGTAGGAGGGGGATGGACATTTGACAAATAATAGCACTAAAAAAGAGCTGGATGACATTGTGAAAGCTGAGATTCAGCCCACTGAGAAGCTTGAGACATCAAAGGAAGAGCAGGCCAACATTGTTCCTACTATTCTAATGCCCACAGATGACCAGTCTACTCCAAAAATACATTCCATGTCGAAGCTAAAGACTTCAAATAATAAGAGGAAGAGGGGTCGGCGAAAGGCTGGTAGGTGGCATTGTAGATCCTAGTAAGCCCCTGTACATTTTTCGGGATTCGCTGGATGCATATGTTTTGTACTCCCCCTCAGTGCCCAGTCTCTCAAGTCTCAACTTCTAACAGTATTGTTACGTGTTTATAATGCTAAAGAATAATACAAACTGTGTTTTAATCTGCTGTGCTCTGTTGAGGATCTTCCTGTCAGAAAAAAGTTCATGGGCTTGAATGTCTTCAGTCTGCATGATGTGATGTATGGGGTGCTTATATATGCTTATCTAATCCCTCCCTCCCCCCCCACCCCCCCTCTCTCTTTCTATATATATATATATATGTATATATATATTATTGATGCTCCTTACGAGAAATGTCCATCTATATATGAACACATGGAAGCTCTACTCAAGTTATAAGCACATGATAATGTCCATGGAAGCTTTACTTAAGGTATATCTTGCTGTTATCCCACATACTACTCGGATATTTTGAGTCTTTGACATGTAAACCATATATTCTTTGTTTGGCATATGGAGTAAATTTGACCGCAAATTATTCTGGCTAGTCGTCCCCATATTCCACTGCAACATAACAACTTGGTTTAGAGGGAATAAATTTGCAAGAAATGGAATGAATTTGCTCAGTGTGGTAGTTTTGTCCATTTACATGTTCTTTAGCATTTTCTGTTCTAAATTTTCTTTCATATCAAGGGTATTGGCCCTATAACAAATTTGAAGAAAACGACTTCAAATATCATTGTCGGAGGATATTGCATGATCTATTGTTTTGCAATCTAAAATGTTAGATTGTGCAGTGTTTATGCTTTTTTCCTTATTAACGCTACATGATCTAGTGGTCTTCTTAATGCTACATGATCTAGCGTTTTGAGATTCAAAACGTTATTTTATTATAGCGTTGTATTTCTAAAATATCAGATCGTGTTGTGTTATGATTTGTAGTGATTTTCACACCCAAACTCAAGATGATCTAGCATTTATTTTCAAAAATAGGAAAGCTGAATTATCCGACTTTAATAAATGATATTTGAGATTATTTCTCCTAACTCTACTATTTTTAACATTATTTTTGTGTTTTATGACATATTGGCCTATGGGGCCTTTTCTCAACGCAGGGGTCAACATAAAAAAAAGAAGACCTCTTATCAATACGAAGAGAACTTGAAAGAAGTACCTGGTCTAGCTACGAGGAAGTTAAGTTTTCACTCTAGTTCTTCTATTCATATTTTTATGTTCATGTCGAGTTAAATAACAAAAGAAATGGAAATCACAAGAAAAAAAAGCTACTCGAGTTAAGTGAGAGAGAAAGGTGATGATTACTATGCAATTTTTAATCGTCACACAATTATATGAAAGTTAATATAGCAGGGTCATATAGATATCACGAAAACATGGTCGAAACTAATTATTTTATTACAAGAATGATTAATAAAACAAATATTTTGTCACTCCACGTTATTTTGTGCTACATCAAGTTTAATCACATCTTTTTGCTAAAATAATTAGGCACAATCAATCTCAATCAAGAAAAAATCTTAAATAATGAGTGACATTTCTGCTTTTTGACCCTCCATGGACTTAGCTTATGAAATGCATGCGTCGACTTGTTTATTTATGTGATCAACGTGTATTAGATAATATGAAAGAATCAGACCTCTACACGTCGACAAGTCAGTAAGTTTGACATACAAAGCATATGAAATACATTTTTGTCGAATCAAAAACTGTAGATTTACATGTTTTTGTGTCGGAACTTTCACTATCCGATATAATAATTTATCGTACAGGTTATTATTGGATTAATTACTGATCGATCATTCCTCTACTTTTTCTTGATTCGTATACTCTTGCTCGAGAACAAATGTCCATTTTGCATGGTAAATTACTTCTACTGTTTATCGAACAAAACTCCATTTTACATGGTGAATTACTTCTACTAATTTTCGAAGATTTGTCGAAACTGGCTGGACGAAGGGAATACCATGATTGCCATCTGATCGAGTTTGTGAAAAGAATAACGACAATGAAATTTCACCCCTAGCTAGTTGTTTTTGTATTATCAGCCAATCAAGAGTATGTTTGGATAAATTTAATAAAATAGACGGGTAGATTTAATTTTTTGTTCAGGTAATTTTATATTATTGATAACTTATGAATTAATCAAAAATATAATAATAAATATAAATTTGATAGATTATTTATTTTAAAAAAAATAATTTTAATCAGCTTATGACTTATTACACAAACATACATTATCCGGATCAAGTCGAAAATAATTTTAGACCTGGTTAAAGTCGTGTCAAACAAGTTCAGAGCGCAAGTCCAACAATGTCAAAAAATGATGTTTTAAGCTAAATTTAATGTTAGTATCTGGTTAGGAAGAATGAAATGAAATGTAATGGAATGACTAAAATTACTTGAAATTAATAGAGGCAAGAGGAAAATTTTCAAATAAATTAAGTGAGTGCGAAATTGTTATAATGAGATTTGAGAAGAAATTGGGCTAGGACTGCAGTGTTGTAAAAAGCGGAAATCGGACTTAATCGGTGAAGTTACGGAACAAGGATTAATCGGAGATTAATTAAATTGATCGGGGATTAATTGAATTAATTAGTGATTACTCGGATATATAATCAGTTCGGCGAGCTACGGAACAAGGATTAATCGGTGATTAATCGTGATTAATCGCCGATTTTTAGAACAGATGCTAGGAGAGAATGTAGTATTCCATCTCAAATTCAAATTGAAAGTGTGATCTCTAGCACATGATGTAAAAAACGGAATGATAGAAGGAATAGAATTTCATAACAATTGTCCATAACAATGTACTAGTAGTACATCCGATCCAAGTGTCCTATTTTTATCAATAAAAAATTAGTTTGCCTTCATCTTTAATACTCCTCCTCTCAACTTTTGACTTTCCTTGAATAATAAAATACTACCTCCATCCCAAATTAGATGACCCCGTTGATTTTGGGCACGTAACTTTAGGTGCATTGACCGTCTACTTCTGAAATTTATTTTTTTATTTTTTCTTTTGTAAATAAAAATTTCATATTTAAATATTTATTTGCAAAAATAAAATTTTAAAAATAAATCATGTAGCTATGCGGTCAATGAACCTTAAACTGTGTGCCCAAAGTCAACGGGGTCATCTAATTTGGGATGGAGGGAGTATATTATTAGTTTAATAGAATAAAATTCTATGTAGTCCACATATTTACTGTAGTACCGTAGACCACGTATATTCTGCAACTATAGAATGACATAAAAACATTGCAAAATGTGTTATTTTGAAAATCATGTTCTATAAAAATCATTATTTTGATAAGAATTTTGACAATCCTAAACATTCTACAAGTTAAATAGTGAAAAACACATTATTCTGCCAAACATGTTAAATTTGCAAAACATATTTACATATTACAGAACATATGTGTTTAACTTGTCGAACATAAATGATTTTCAATATTTTTCATGAAATAGTGATATTTATAGAATGTATTTCACAAAATAACAAGTTTCATACATTTTGCAATGTTTTTATGTCATTCTATAGTTGCAGAACATACGTGGTCTACGGTATTACAGTAAATATGTGGACTACATACATGGAACTTAACTCTAATTGAATATAATACACAATTATAAGATAGGTTGTTGGGGTTTATATATCAAAATAATGTTATAAATTATTAAAATATTATTTTTATTATATTTATTAGCACATGGTTGGAATAGTTGGAATAATAGAAAAGAGACAAAGAGAAGAGAACAAAACAACTTTTTCATTGAAGGATAATGTTGTGTGACACTTACGAGAGTTACGAGTCATAAACTGACTGCCCAAACAATTGAGCAGATGTCAGTACAATCTTGTTATTTTGCGCGCGAGACCTACAGGGTTTTCATAACGGTTTTGTGTGACATTATATATGGTGCACGTTTGGCAGACTCACTTCTGACTTTTTTTTATTAGAAATCGGCTTCTATCTTTCTTCAACTGTTTTTTTTTTTTAAAATTAAGTATTTATAAAAAAAATGAGAATGTTGGTTTTTGTTTAAGGATTTCTATTTCTTTCCCAAACAGTTTCATCATTTATAAATTTTAATTTATTTCTTAACTCGAGTCAACTTCTTTACTTTAAATAAGAAATATTTTTTTTAAATTTATCCAAACGGCCCAACAGCAATAACTAGAACAAACTAACGAAACTGAATGTGAGACCTAAACATAACCAACCAAGACGACGGCTATGATATATTTCTATATAGCACGAGGCACAACTGTGTGAGACTATGACTCGATGATGAATTACTTTCTGGGAAGTAATTTACAAGGTGAGTGTTGCAAATATTATATGCATGAACACCCAACTATAATTATCTATGATTTAATACTCTGGAAGAATTAGCAGACACATGCATGTATGTAATAATAAACTCATAATAATGCATGTTGAAATGAATTCATGGATAAAGCCATCGCATGGCTGCTCAACTCGTCAACAAAATGAGAACGATCACTTGTTCTTTAAGTTTACTAAAAAGCATACACAACTGGCTTTAGTTTGATCGATTAACTTCAAAACAATTGCATGCTCTGCTAATAAAATTCTTCATGTTTATTATATTTCTTGCGATTCACTGGATTTACATTGTGAGAAGCGAGAATTTATTGGAATGGCCGGGTAGAAACTCATGAATATTCAGTCGTGCATGCGAGGGACTTAAATAAAATGAGGCCAGAAACACTACTCTGGACAGTACTATTTCTAGAGCCGCCTGTATACTCACATTTTTCCTGTCATTGGCTCGTACGACTTATGTTTAAAAGTGATCGGTTCCACCCAGAAAATTGGATACAGAACTCTCATATATTAACTATATCCCATTTAGAACGAGGCTAATGTACGCAGATCATGTTACTATTCTGAAATTAACAGGGAAGCTGTTTATATTAAGACCTTCGTCCTAATGAAAAATAAAATATTGTATGACATATGTCTAAATAATATCTTGACACATGATTTTATTTACGTGGAATCCACCTTTTTCGTAAAATCCTCATGGATGATTATAACTCTTCTCCAAACAAACGGACACCATATATTTCATTTTTTTGATTCTAATAATATAAAACTACACTGCCTGAAATAATATATAAGCATAAGAATAAAAAGAAGAAAGTGATAAATATCGACGAACAACGGTTATTGATCATTATGTGTCCATTGCTATGTTCTCTGTGATAAATCATTCTCTGCGGACTTCTCCTTAGGTTATAAATATTTTCTTTTAAATTAAAGTAGTAATTAGGCCGAAGAGAAGCCAACTCTCATATATATCTTATAAAGGGTTCGCTTTTCTTGTCCTATCCTTGTGAAGTAACAGTGACAGACAGAAGAATGTGAGAGAAAGTCCAGGTATGATCAACATGTAGTACACTATAAAGGGGGATCAAGGAGAATCAAATATTTCATAGAAAACTAGTCGAGATGCGCTCAAAACTAGGAGAATATATCCAGCGCAACAGAGACGCTGAGAAGAAAAAAGAGAAGAGGGTTTGGTTAGTGTCTCAGTCTGATTTTTTATGCCCTAATCAAGGGACAAGGGTACGCTCTACCAACATTCTGTTTTACATGTTGAAGTAATGAATATGAGTTTTTACGGTTTAGACATTCTGATGCGAACTCTGGATGACAGATAATACAAATAGATTACTATAGGGTACCATCACTCCCAGTCAAAAACGCTCAATGTTATCTACTGAAAATTTGTGGAGGTGGGAGGTAGAGCACGTTTGACTCAACTTATGACATATGACTTGACGTGATTTATGTGATAAATTGGGAGTTTAAAATATCTGTTTAGATAAGTTTGACTAAATAATGACTATGAGTTATCAAAAATATAATTATAAAAATAAAAGCGATTTGTGTGTACCTTATGATTTATAGGTAATTTTTACAATAACAAATTTTATTTTTAAAAATTAAGTCACTAAAAAATATCTCAAACTAACTTCTGACTTTAAGTAGGTTTCTTGATTATTTCTGGTTTTAAGTCGGTTTCTGACTTATTTTTGACTTTAAACCGACTTTTGACCTATTACACAAGCATAAATTTTTCAATCTAAAGTCATAAATGACTTAAAGTCCGGATTTTAAACTGAGGCAAACAAGCTCATAACTGATTTAAGACCACCATTCCATTTTAAATTATTTTATCTTTAATATAATTTTTCATTCATCCAAAAAAATCTTTGGTACTCCCTCTGTCCCAGTCAATTGTATACGTTTCTTTTTCACTGCTCGACACGCTTTTTAAGGCTCTTATAAAACATAGTTCCACAACTTATTTTTAAGATTTTCTTTTTTTGTATAAAAATATAAATGTTATACTTTTATACAAAAAAAGAAAATTTTAAAAATAATTTACAGAACTATACTATATTGAAGCATTAAAGTCCGTGCTGCGCCCCCGTCCCCCAATGTATACTATTGACTGGGACGGAGGGAGTATATTTCAATTCCACAGATCTCATTTTCACATTTCAATTCCACAGATCTCATTATTGAAAATCGCTTTCCGTTCGATAGGGCCTTGTGTTGCCATTTGCCAATTTGTGTCTCAGAAAAATATACTTTGAAGAAACAAAACGGTAATGCGTCAAAATATGAGTCAAGAATCTTAGTGAGTACAGGTCTCATTATTGAAAAGGTGATGATGATTCGTTTTCCATGAGAATTGACAAGAAAATCATTCAATAATTAGTTCTTACAGGACCACTCCCAGGACCCCTACTCTCTTGCAGCCTCTGTTATAAAGTCAGGATTATTAATCATAATTAATCATTGATTAATTCTTATTTGTAGCTCACCGTACTTGTTAAATTTTTGATTAATCAATTAATCAATCGACTATCCCGGATCAATCTAATTAATCTTCGATTAATTCTTGTTTCATGAGTTCACTGATTAAGTCTGATTTTTACTTTCTATAACACTACTTTGCAACCAAATGTTGCCTACATATACAGCTCAATCCACTCTTCCCAAGTAGGCATATCCCAGTATTATTTGGAAACAAGAGCTCTCCAACATGAACCAAGACCTCTTCATGGGAACTGACCTCTCTTACCTCCTTCAGTCCATCGAGCACCAGCTCCTCGATGATTCCGATCTCGCCAACATTTATCCATCCATGAATTCCTCCTGCTGGGAACCCCCGGAGCCCATCCTCAACAACTTTTTCTTCGTGGAGAGCGATGAACCCGCCTTGAGTTTGGAGTACACGCCGCGCATGGAAGTCGAGGAGAAGAAACAGGAGGACAAGGCGGCCCAGCCGGTCACCCGTGCGCCGCACGGGCGTAGCCGGTACAGAGGAATAAGGAGGCGGCCGTGGGGGAAGTTTGCGGCGGAAATTAGGTCACCGGCTAAGAAAGGTAAGAGGGTTTGGCTGGGAACATACGAAACGCCAGAGGATGCGGCACTGGCTTATGACAGAGCTGCGTTTAAGATACACGGCTCATCTGCGAAACTCAATTTCCCGCATTTGATTGGCAAAAACATTCCCGAGCCTGTTAAGGTGACCCCTAGACAGAGGTCTTCCACTTCTTCGTCGTGCTCATCGTCGTCCTCGTCTTCCAATAGTGGCTGTATCAAGAAGTCTGCGAAAGTTGCTACAATTTACAGATCATGAATTGGAAGGAGGTAGCTAGATATGCGGAGCAGTGTTTGAAAGGTTATGAAATCATAGACTTCTTAATTTAGGTAAGTGTCTTGGTTTTGGCTTACTTTCTGGAGACTCGGCTTGTTTAGTTTCACGAAAAATGATTCACGAATGTCACGGTGCGTTTCATTTTTCGCAAAACTAGACTTTAGTGGATGTTGATCTGTGAGTGATTACCAAACCAACGAATAATATCCAGATGTTGATTACTTCTTCTTCTGTGCTATTTTATATATACCAGCTATTAATCATGATTGTTATGATGTTTGATTAAGTATCACTTTACTTAATTATGTCGGCATTTCAGCTGGATTTTCCAGAAGTGTTGGAATGGGATCATAAATGTTTTAAGCTAGCTGGCCTGCATGTTGGGCCTCAAAACACATACATTTCCAATGTTTTGCAAAAAAGGGACATAATCGGTTCTCCCCCCAGAGCGGATTCTGTGGAGAGCATGATGTACGCAATCTTATCTTTACCTAACATAAACGGCTCTTTTCAGATCATGAACCACTAAAATATGGATAGTTTTCTTAAAACATGATTCACTGACCTTGACTATAATACCTAACACTAGGCCAAAATCTACTCAGTTGGACTCCCTTAAGTACATTATGAAATTTGGGCCATGAAGACCCTAAGAACTCTTGAAAAGCAAGGATTAATATTGTTCACTAGCAGATAAGAAAGAAGGCTAACAAAGGAATAAGTTCACCACTTTCTTCCTGACATTAAAACACCAGAAAAAATTACTTCATTGTTTACATTCGTTAACACCTTAAAATATATTAGAGGGCGTTTGGAGTGTATTTCATTTTAAAAATGATTTTTAAATAACAGTTATCATTTCAATTTCTCAAATTTATACTAATATTTAAATGTCAAATGAAATCAAATCCATATTATCAAACAAGTTACTATTTGTTACATTCAGATTTTCATATGAAATCAATATTCCCAAGCGGACCATTAGTTTATTTCACGTTAATTAGTACTCCCTCCGTTTCAATTTACATGTCCACTTTGAAGAATTTTTTTTGTTTCAAATTAGTTGTCCACTTCAACTTTCAATGCAAAATCATATTTCCAAAGTCAATTTTACTCCACATATCTCTTATTTATATTTCCTAGATCAACCTCATATCACATATTATACTCATTTAATGCAACTAATTTGTCAACATCCACTTTTCTTAAACTGTGTGATTTTTTGAAAGTGGACATCTATTTTGAAACGGAGGGAGTAATAAACTATTACAGATAACAGGGATGATATCGCAACTAATTTAGTGCCACAGAGCAAAACCTGCTGCTGCGTCTATGTAACGTAACTTTTGTCTGATGCATGTGCTATTTGCCTTATTTTTAATTTCCCCCGGGGAATATGATGAACTTTAAATAGACATATTTGATTTTGATACATCAACAAAAGCAGAAATGACGAGAGAGACCGTAAGATAACAAAGAAATCGTACATGTGTCTACATTTCTACAGAAACATCTGGAATGGAGCGCTATGGCTGCTATGCTGCTGCTTGAACTGACATTTATTCGTTGTTTGATTTTGCTAATCTCGTACAAGTTTCATGACTTGCTTTTTGACTACTTGGCTCATGGCATTGCCCACCAAACAATATGCCATTAGTTTTTGCTAATTACTCAAAACCTACTTTGTATTCTTATTATACCTGCGGCTTTGGATCACGGTGGCAGCGAATATTACAAAGTTTATATTTATATGATATATTATAATTTTTTTTTCATTTTTAATAGAATATTGCAGAGAGAACAGAAAATGACAATTGACGAAAAAAGATTTAATTAAATTACAAAGTTTACAATTATACAATATATAATATATTAACCGATTAATTTTAATTTTTTGTATATCTAGTGCTTACAACAAATTCTATATAGTTAGTGGAAACAATACATTTTTTTATCATCTTTCTGTAGATATTTTCTAATATTAAAATGTGTTAATGTTGATAATTTTACCTTTTCTTTTATTCTTTAACTAATTTTAAATCATATCTTTCGTATTTTTTGTTTAGAAATATTCAACTGATCACGCCTAGCATGGAAAAATCTGACCGGGAACAAAATTGAATCAAATTTTATCTACAAGCTTTTATTCACAAAATAAAAAATTTTAAACTCATTGCTACAAGTATATAGTTAACATATTCTTAATAGGCGTAAAAATAACCATGTTAAATAATAAAAGATAGAGAGAGCATTGTTGTTTAGTTACTATTTGTTTCATTTTTTTCTTAACAGTTTTTATTTTGAGATATTTATTTAAAATTTCATATTTTAAGACCATAAAATTTTAAGTTTTAAGAGGATGCACTTTTCCATTAGAAAGTGACATTAAGAAGAAGACTTTGATGAACATCCACTCATATTTAGTCAAAATAACTAGATTTTGCTCAATATGTAATGCTAACTCACTATCAAGACTTAATAAAAACGATTTCTGCCATTTCAATTCACAGGTAATTATGACAGTTACTTAACGACTCAGTTCCGGCTGAAGAACGTGATACCGTGTGTTGCTTTCTGGCCTTGGAAGAAATTGTTGAATGATCAAGAAACACCAACCAACATGTAAGAATTCACACAACGTAATTAAAATGACAGGTAGCTCAATTTGAGTCACACTGTCACGCAAATCACTATCTGCTTAAAGTATAATTTTTTCCGACTTTTAGCCCAATTACATTTTACATGCTTTATTGGAACACTTCTTCGAATTACTAACATGGAAAATCAATTTCTTCTCTTTCCCGGAAGAATGAGTGAATGACCCATTCTCTTGAATCTTATTTTATAAAATTTTAAAAACAGTTTACATTTGCAGATACTTTTACATTTGCAGATAATTTTCCATCTTATCTTTTACAATATTCCAATTACCTTTTTTTAAGAAGATTATGCATAAAACACCCCTCAATGTGAATTAAGTACGTTTTCTTCTCATCTTGAAGTTACAAAATCGAAATTATATCAGAATTGAATTCAGGAAAATAAAGAACCTGATTCAAACAAATTTCATGTTTAAGATTCACCTTTCTTTTTTGATTTCTACAACCTTATTCCTATCTGAATTGAATAGAACAAGGAATCACATCTTTATATTATTCAAATAAGGGATTCACATCTTTAATATTCTTCGAGAAATATTTATTATTTGCAACATGATTTAGAACCGTAATATCAATATTACACAAACTTCAGGAAGCAATAATGATTCTGTAGTTAAGACCATCTTCAACAGACTCTTTATCCAGACTTTAAGTGAAAAATAAAAAGTCATGTATGAATCAAGCTCCAAAACACTATAAAATTTTTAAAATACGTGCTGAGCAGTTGAAATAAAATGTATACAAATTGAATAAGACAGAGGGGTAACCATTAGCCTAATTATTTGTGAAAGTATGAATTACATAATCCGCGCGACCCTAAGCCATGACAATGTTGTCAAAAGTTTATTTTGATATTTATTATTCTCTAATATATATGGTTGAGATTACATAAACGTGCTAATACTATCAAAATTATAAGAAAATATGTTATATATATACCCTACCAAAATTTTGTTTTGATTTTTCGTTACAATAATTGTCCATAGTCTATAATTTAAAAAACCAGTATAACTTTTACTCCCTCCGTCCCTCCCATTTCTTATCAAATGGGTTGGGCACGGAGATTAAGAAATGTATAAAGTAGTAGAAAGGAGGAAGAAAAGTGGGTGAAGTGGTGGGACCCATTGACTTTTATTGTATAAAAAGAAGATAGTGGGTTAAAAGTAGTGTGAAAAAAGAAAAGAAAAGTGGAGAAGTGCCGGGTCCCATTGACTATTTTTGATAAGTTTAGAAATGTAAAGAATTGGATGGGACACCCCAAAAAGGAAAGTGTAAAGAATTGGTTGGGACGGAGGGAGTAATATTTTTTTCTCATTCTGAAAATTGAAGAGACAAAACTTATCATTTCTAATAGTTGTTATCAAAGAAATTTAACAAGTCTAAGAGGTCAAGAGTTGAACAATATTCAAATCATTAGTTATTGATAATGTTTTAGCCAAATAAAAGAATAAGGCTGCAATTGTTGAGATTTTCTAAATCCGTGTAAAACTGTGACAATTACTGTTCAACAACTTAAGTATCAAAATATAAATATCAAAGTGAGGATAACACGTAGATACAATCATTTAAATTGGTGCAAGTTTTATTTGTCAGACAAATATGAGTGAGTATACATGCAGTTCAATTATATCTTGCTTTAGTTTGCACATGAATTATGAATATTCAGAACAACAAGAACATAACACTTTAGTTGTTTATTGTGATTTAAATTTCACCTTATCGTCCCAACTGCAATTATTAAACCGCATGATTTTTACATTTGTTGCAACCACATTATATTCTCTTGGCCAGCAGGTCTTGTCAAGCCCAGTGGACTCAAGAATATCACAAAACTGAACTAACACCTTCAAAACGATTTTGACTATGTTGGTGGTTACTTTTACAGGTGCGGTCAAGTTTTTAGAATTGTCCCATGCTCTCACATATATATATATGAAACGATATTCTTGGTGCTTTATTTTATGGAAATAAATAAATAATCCCTCGATACACTTTTCCATTATATTTTGATCAATTTGTTTTGAACTTTAAAAAAATTGGTTAGATAATTTGCTTCATTATTTACCTCTAATAAATATTATACATATGTTGAATTTATAAGTTGAGTTATATTTATATTTAAGTTAATCAAGTATTGAGAATCATAAATAACTAGAGAATTGAAAAGAATGATGGAATATTTGTTTGTGACAAATAAAATGAGACAAACTCAGTCAGCATGAGAACACTTTGAGTCGTGTCCAAGATATTAATTGATATATTTTGTATTTATAATACTTTAATATAAAATTAAATTAAACTTCACATTATAAATTGAGGTTTTTATAAAATATACCTGATTAGTCAATTTTATAAAAATACTTTCGAAATGGAAAAAAGGTTATAGATAAGGAAAATGTGGTACCACCACAAGGTAAGATTTAGAAGGCTAGAAATCAACAAGTGGAAAAGGTTTAGTGGTCCTGCTCTAAAGAAATGGGTTATAGTCTTATAGACTTACAGTTGATCACACAATTTTCCTAAATTACAAATTGCTTTGTCCTTTTTCTTCTCCTGGGTTTCCTCTAGGATAGGTTTAATTAACTGTATCACGTTGTTGGCAATTTCAGAAAGATGGCTCTAATTCGTAATTAAGTATTAATTTGACAATCTTCTAAACAATAATAATACGTAAATAATTCGCAAGTTACTGAAATTGGGCTGATAACTTTTCTTATGTATTGAAAGTGGAATGTAGTCTAGCTGCTGTCTTTTGTATATATGCTTCCTCCAGTGGTCCTTCGTTTTAATGATTATGTGTGGTGTGCATCAAATTGATACGTAAATACAATGCCGGGGTCTTATTTATTTATCTATATCTGTATCAGATAATTTTTAATCTTCTCACTGGTCCTTTCCTTTCCTTTTCTAGACATGTCTTACTCGGTAGAATGGAATGTAACTGGTGATCGGGAACATACAAAACAATATTGAAGAGGGATTTTAGACGCACAACACGCATGATGTGAGAATAAGATAGGAGTATATGTTTTGGTAAGAAAGTATAAAAGAGAAGATGTCGAATTGTTTCAAAAATGAGTATATGTATATAATATTATGAAATGCGTAAAAAGTTGAGAAAAAGATTCTTAAATATCACAATGATCTATTTATAAGCCAATGGTTGGTAGGATTGATAACTTAATCTTGTCCCTCCATGAAATGATGTTTGGGTATAGTTGTATGATGCAGATCATGGATACTTATTCGTGGTCTTTTTGCATGGTAGTGTGTCTTTAGAATTTACTAGAAAGATGCGTAAATGTGTGTCTTTCATGTCAGCTAAAAAGGTGCATAACATCATAAGTGTGTGGATCTTGTGTCATTTTTGATCAAATTTTTGAACCGATCACAGACAGTCGGTTTTATTATGCTCAGAAAATTTTTGATCATTTTGGATTAAACATTTTAATCGACTGATGGTAGTTGGTTATATTTACACACATAGCACTTGCTTCCACGCGGCACTAGATATCAATGTGAGGTTCGGATCAATGGATTTTTGCAACTGAGAAAACCGACCACCTCCGTGGACTGTGGTTGGTTTAATACCTTAAACACGACCAATCTGTTAAACCGACCATTGGAGTTGGTCGGTTCTCGATCTAAAACCAACCGTTTTTAACATAACTGATTGTATTTGACGGTCAATTTTATCCTGGCTTTTTTTAGCGTTTAGTCACACAAATATTAAAAGATGTCGATAAACAAACACGAGCACCTTAAAACTATACCATCTTCTATGTTTCAAGGACTACTATCCACGATTGGCCTGCAAACAAAGAAAACTTGTTAAAATAGCAATTGTCTACTTCATCGAGCGGATAGATCAAACAATTGTCTAAGTATATAAGCATAATATATTATTACAATAATAAAATAACTTAATCCTAAATATGAATAAACATGCATACAAAATATATTTTTAATTATAGTAAAATAGAAATTATTTTAAAAGAAAAAGAGACACAAAGGATAGGTGTAGTGGAAACTAGCCTTGGTCTTCGCTTTCAATAATAAAACTGGTTAAAAGTAAATATGAAAAACATACTAATATATGTCTATGTAATTTATGAGATTATAGGGCTCGAAGTCCTTCGAGTATATGTTGAAATTGTTTCAATAAATTTTTGACGAGTGAATATGAAAGTATATGAAACAAAACTGAAAGGATATCTTTGATATTAATTTATTTTGGTATTTATAAATAAACGTAAAATTTAAATCACCTAGTAATCCTCCCAATAGGATCATTAATTTGCATGATTATCTTTAAGTGGAAAAGTTATTTCTAGCAAGTTATTTGAAAAATCATTTTATATTTCTTCGTTTCAAAATACCTATTTTTAAGAAATATATTCACGCAATATTCATGCTGAGGGATATCGCCACTCTACGATATTTCCCTATCTTCATATTGCAAAATTAAACTCGCATGAAGATCGAAAAAGGATTATCAAGATTTGATATTCTTTAGAACCCTCATATAACATTATTTTTAAAACTCTTAATTAAAGTAATTTATTCCCTGATTTACTAATTCCTATTTTACGGGATAAATTATCTTTAATTATCCAAAAATAAATCTTTCATTCCAAAAATTGTTCTCTATCCAAAAAAAAGATTTACTCTATCAAAACATTAATATTTGGATGGTCAAATATTAATATTCATTTTTCTTGGTTTATTAAATATTTTCTCCAAGGTCTTATTCATTTTTCGGAGAAAAATATTTTAATACTTAGAATGTACTTTAAAATTGTCAAAACCATGATTTATCATGATTCCTATTATTCTAAGTATTTTGGTATCAAAAATTAGTCAAGGGTCTACTCGTTTTGACCAAATACTAATTTTCTCGGTTTACGCATATTTCCTTATTTATCGAAGGAAATTAATTTAAATGCTCAAAATATTTCCATAAAACTCCAAACTATTTTATTCTCAAGGAAATATATTTTTAGTATTTATCCAAGTCAAAATTCTAGCCAAAAACGTTTTACAAATCGTCAAAAGGATTTACGTATTTTATTCATACCCGGAAAGCGGTTTTTATCGTTTTAATTCCAAATAAAATACTTCCACTTGCTAGAATGACTTGAAACTTTGGGGATGTCATTTTTATGATGTGATGTATGTTAGGTAAAAGTTTCGTGATTTTTGGAGAATGTTTGTCGGGGTGTGTTTCCGAACGGTTGACCCGAGAAGCTTTGACTGAGCGTTTGACCTAGGAGACTTTGACCAAAAATTACCAAACTTCACAGATTTCCATTTTCCAATATTTAGAAAATTGTCATATTTTTTGTTGGATTTATTGGAGATGTTTAGAAATAAGCTAGTTTTAATTAACGATACTTAATCGTTAATTAATAGTTAATTGGGTTGCATTGGGGTGTGTGCCTTATCCTCTTCCAAGCAATAAGTGCTGAGATAAGGAGTCACATGTTGGTTGTCAAGTTGCTAGGCTAGTGGACAAGAACAATGTAGTCATCCCTTACATCACCTACCCATTTACATCATCCCTTACATCACCTTCCACTACCCACTACCCCAAAATTTCCCTATAAATACCACCCCATCCCCATTCATTTTCTACACAAGCTAAAGAGCTAATTAGTTGCTGGGAATTTTAGAAGTATTCTCTCTTTCATCTCTACAAACACTCTCTACAAATACTTCTTCTCTAAAACCTCTTTTCTTATACATATATATTTATATCGGTTTGTCTAGTGTGTGCCCATGGGCACATGCTAAGCGCGGAAATTTTTGTATTTGGGATATTTTGATTGGTGTGGTTGGTGTATTTGCAGGGGGGGTCCACCATTATCAAGAGAGAGGAGCCAATCAAAATCTCCCAAGCACAAAATTTTCCGCGCTTAGCATGTGCCCATGGGCACACCATAGAAAAACCGTATTTATATATACAAGGTTTTAGTTATATAAGCTTAGTTCAACCAACCAAGCTCTCTCCCAACCCAACTAGCTCAACCACTACTACTTTAGGCCTCCCGTAGGGCTGCCCAAGTTCCGCCACTAAGCCAAAATCCGGCCGAACCTCCGGCGAATTTTTTCCGGCGAACCTTCCGATCGTTTTTGTAAGTGGTTATTATTTTAGCTTCGATTTGAGTCTTAACCGACCATTATATATACAAGAGCTCGTTATTATTCTTGATCTATTCATCTTAAAGCTCTTCATCTTAAATCTCTTAGAAAAGAGATTTATTATTTCGAATTAATTTTAAACACGAACTAATAAGTCGTGTTATTCGAAATATCAATATATACACAAACTATAGATTCGTTGTATATTTACACGAACTAAGATTCGTTATATTTGAGTTATATTACATAAGAACAAAGATTATATCATTCGGAATATTCAAACTCAAATATATATAGATATATATAAACACAAACGCACTTTAATTTATACTTTTGTTTTTATTGTGTTTATAGACTTTCTCTCTCTTCTTTTTAAACTTGCTTCATCTAGTCCAAAAGACTACATCAAGAGAAGAGTTGTCTCAAGAAAAGTTAATAGCTAAAGAGCTAACCAAAAAGCTTTCTTGATTTTATTACTTCGATATTAGACGTACAAACGAAGTAATAAATTATACTTGTCAAAAAGGACGAGTAACCAAGTCGTAAGCCTTTGAGCCATAGACGACAATTTAAACTCCGAAGATCTTTATAAGCATTATCTAACGGGGAGTTTAAATTAACAAGTATTCGTAGTTTGTAATATTACGAGAATACTTGAAAAAGTCTAAAGCGAAGCACGCTTATAAGGCTTTATTTACTCCAACTAAATACTTATCTTTAGTATTGGAGTAAGTTAAAAAGTATACTTATATTTATCTATATCCTTGGGAAAGTATACTTTAAATATATATATCACCAATATATATATATATATATATATATATACACTATCGGCCTAGTCGTGTCTAGTCCAAAACTCTTTTTATAAACAAGGTTATTTGTCGTAGATATTGTTTTCTAAGTTTTGCAGTGAGGTGAAGTGAAGTGAGGTGATCTTCGTTCTAAGACCCAAGTTCTAGACGAGCTAACGGGGAGTTAGTCGTCTTTGCACCGTGAGGAAGAGGAAAGACCCAAGACCTAAGATCCAAGACCCACAAAAGTTTAGAAGTTCAAAGACTACACCCGGAGTACAACGACTTTGAGGAGGTGACGGGGAGTTACGCTCCAAGACGAGTCTTGTAAGTTTACATTTATAGTTGTAAAGGCTTCTCCGCCTACTGTAAAGGAGTTTCTTTATAGTAGAGAAAATCTCGAGTCCGGGGAGGAGCTCGGGGACTGGAGTAGGGGTGAGTGGACTCCAAGTGTTGAGTTAGCCACCGCGAACCAGGATAAAATCTCGTGTGTCGTATTACTCTTACATTGCTTCCGCACACATAAACTGCCTATACTCTCGATAAAAGCTATTCAAAAGGGGGATAAATTTTACTACACCACATCAATTTTTAAATTGGTGATTAAGCTATTCAACCCCCCCTTCTAGCTTAAATTACACTCTATCGGGACCTAACAAAAATTATAGAGAATTTCGCTAGTGAAATATTATTAGCGCAATGTAATAATAATAATATATTAAAAAGTAAATATTAAAGAAAATTAATTATCAGAAATTACCTAAAACTAGAACAACTCGAAGCCTCTTTGTTACTACTTCCTCTCATCTCTTTACCTTTACCGTTACTATTTTGGATGTCCCTCTTATTTCTTTACGTTACTATAAATAGTAAGTTTTTCTCATCATTACACCCACTCTCTTTCCCTACTATCTCATATTTAACAATAAAAACTACTATTACACCCACTACTATCCACTATCTCAAATCTATTATTAAATATTGATAGGTCCCACCACTTTACCCACTTTTTATCTAATTTTACTCATTTCTTATACATTGTCTTGATCTCCGTGTCCTCCTCCAATGTAAACAATTGAGGGGGACGGAGGGAGTACTAATTTAGTTGGTAGTACAACTCAGAGAATAATCGCAAAGAGTCGTATTTGGCGTCCGCACTGCCGGTGCAACTCCCACAATTATATATGTTTTCTCCTATTTGTAAGAATGATTTACCTTTGACTTCTAAACACCTTCTAGAGAACCAGTGGTAGGAGAAGATTCCCAGGGTTCTAGAACGAATACAATAATATTATCCTCGTAAAATAGACTACATGGTAATTAGGTGTTTGCTGCTAGTTGCTAAAACGTGATTTATAGTCTATTAGTCTGTGTTTGAACATTGACTTGTACGCTCCTCTCTCGTTATTTTATAATATATTATATTGATTTCCAAATCCTAATTTGCAAGTTAGACCGAATGTTAGGTTTCAAAAAGATACTGAGAAATCACCTGCACTACTCGAAACTTCCTTGCATGCGCTAAGTCAGTACATATATAACACACACAAGTGAAAGTCATTAGCATCATAATTATCAAACCTGACCAATATATTTTTAACCAACCATGTTAAAAACCGAACATTCTTTCCTCGATGAAAAATCATTTTCGGAATTTTTCCCGTCAATGATTTCTTTTGCAGCATCAAAGTATCAGAAACCAGGGAAGCCGAATGCAAATGAGGTTTCAGAGGATATTATGCTGAAGATGGGGAATGAGAGTGAACAAAACAAGAATGTGGTGGCGCGTGTCGTGGATGGTCCCTCAGAGGTGAGGAAGTACAGAGGCGTGAGGCGGAGGCCGTGGGGCAAGTTTGCTGCGGAGATAAGAGATCCGGCTAGGAAAGGGAGTAGGGTTTGGCTGGGGACTTATGAGATGCCTGAAGATGCTGCATTGGCTTATGATAGAGCGGCTTTTAAGATGCGGGGTGCTCGAGCTTTGCTGAATTTTCCACACCTGATCGGCTCGTCGGAGCCGACCAGGGTGAGTAGTAGGAATAGGTCAGTGGCGGAAGCGTATGCTTCGGCCTCTTCTGTGGAGGATCTTCCTCCGAAGAAGAGGAGAAAGGATGAGATTTGTTTGACACTACACATATGATAAATAACCATCAGTGACTAGGTAGTGTTAGTTTCTTAATGTTACACGAGATTTGTTGAATTCTTTTTCTTTCGAATTGTGGTTTGTTTTCTAAAATTGATATTTGACCATCCAACAAATGTTGTTTGGGGAAAAGAAGCAATGTTTCTTGTGTCTCAAGCAGCACACAGCCTTAGTGAATTGTGACATTTTACACCTAGTTATCAATTTTCTCCTTGCTTAGAACAATTGAAGGTCTATCAATTTGTGTAGTGGAGTAAATTCCAAGCTAGCTGTTTCAGCAAGTATTCACCAACATTAAACTTTGTACTACTCCCTCTGTCCCTTAGGTTGTTTATTTTGGAACGAGAGTTTGACACGCATTCTAATACTCCTACAAAATATAGTTTTATAAATTATTGTTTTAGTTTTTTTTCTTTTGAATTAAAATTTGATGTTTGAATTTTTATACAGAAAAAAAAAATCTCAGAAATAAGTTACGAAACTATGTTTTATATGAGCCTTAAAATGTGTGTCAAGTAGTGAAAAAAATTGTAAACAAATGAAAGGGACGGAGTGAGTATATCTTAATTTGTGTTCTTCAAAATCTCCTCTCCACAAATGGGATGATTTGAATAGATACTCTTACACTTATCATGTTTTCTTTAAGAAAATCTCATTTTCTACATTAAACTCCAAACACACTAAGCGTTTAATTAAATTTGTTCTGTTCTCTCACATTGTCTTCTTTCCTCTTACTGTTTTGTTGTCTCTACTCTCTAGCACTCTCTTCATTTCTCTTCTTCTTTTCAACAAAAATAAATAATAATAATAATAAAAAAAAAAAATTCTGGAGCAGGGTATAAGAGAGCAAATCCAAATTTCGATAACTGAAAATCTTAACATCTTTTCATTTTTATTTCTTCTTAAACTATTGGTTGAAGTCTAGAAGCACATAGGTAAAGACTTGGCAGTAGATTCCAGACTTCCTTTGTCACAGTTCAGTAAGAGGAGTATAAATTAACAAGGGAAAAAAATTCATGGCTTAGTTAATATTTTGTGGCATCAACTGACCACTAATGACTAAAACCAGTATGAGACCCAAACCTAAGAATACTCTACCAACGATTAAAAGAACTCAAAGTCCAAAAATTTACCACCAGGCTTAATATCAGCCCCTACCATTCTTTTACTATTGCTTCCAAACCCCACTGGATCAATAGGTGCAGACTTTACAGGGACTTCAGGTTCCATTGGCATCGGCACCTCAGGTGGCGTGCTGCAGCGTATCAGAGCCCAGTTCACCCCTTCGAAGAAGGCATGCTGTTTGATCTCAGCTGCACCACGCTTCACTCCGAATCGATTTTGTGGCTCCTTCACAAGCAAGGCTTGAATCAGGTCCCGGCTGGCATAGCTTGTTGGGGGAGAATCTGGAAACTTTAACTGCTGACCAACCACGTTGAAAAGTGTTGCACGGTTTCCTGTTCCCTTAAAAGGGGTCTTTCCGTAGAGTAGTTCATGCAAGAAAATGCCGAATGTCCACCAATCAACTGCACTGCCATGGCCTTCTCCCTTGATTATCTCTGGGGCTAAGTATTCGTGAGTGCCGACAAAAGACATGGACCGGGCTGCTGTAGGCTCTGCAACGAGCTCAGGGAGTCTGTTTACATGAAAACCTGGCTCCACTCGGGGTTTTCGATTGCCTTTCTTGTTTTTCTGAGGGAAAAATCGGGGAAGGAAGCAGGCTGGCTGTATGCATGCTGCTGAAGGCTCCATACAGGCAGGCTGAACACAAAATGCAGCTCGTCTTGAAGGATCAGAATCAAATGCTGAGTTTCTCATGAGTGTGGGTGACACAGCACATCTTAAGGAAAGATCAAAGTCAGACAACATAATATGGCCATCGTCACGTACTAGCACATTTTCCGGTTTTAGGTCTCTGTAAACAACTCCTAGCATATGGAGATACTCAAGTGCCAAAAGAACCTCTGCAGCATAAAACCTGAATGCCATGAATGAGCAGAGATTGCGTACATTTTTAGTAATCCATTGGGAAAAGTAAAATCAAAATTGCATTAGACAAAACAAAATTATAGCTAAACATACAAGTGACAGGTCTAATGGATTACCAATCTCAGAGCATCTCCGAGAGTATCTCAGTGAGGTTTCCTAAATATATTATACACTATTCAATTTCTAAAAATTGAGGATTACATTCAATGACAACTCCAACAATAATCCCTATTTGTGTTCTCTATTATTATTATAGTATTAAATTCAAAATCTATTAGCAAAATAAAATGGATCCTAAATGTTTAGGGAATGACCATGACCAGAACTCTGCTGAAGTGATTTTTTATTGTATATTCCTTAAAATTATAATTTAGGGAATCATATAGCTAATCTCTTGGAGATTCTTTTTGTACTCATAAAGATGTATGACATGATTAGGAAATAGGAAACGATGTCAACTCAGCATATATATGAATTTATGACATGAACTAGAAGATGAAAGACACCCAGCAACATACAGTCCTCGATTTGCAAGACCAAGTTCCATATCACTGGTCACTGGGAGACGCCACTGTACTTTCTATGATTTCATATTTTTCCGCATTAATTTATAAAAGCAAATGTATTACAAACGAAAATGGCATTGTAAAGTATGATATGGCAAAGCATGATGCGAAAGTAAGTTGTTAATACTTGGCCAGCTTAGTTAAAATATATATGCTGGAAAACATATGGGTATAGACATCATTATATTAGGACATTTTGCAATGCCTATACAGTAAATTTCGGAAAAATGGCACAATGCACTCTGCTTTCCATTACACTAGACCACAGTCTTTGCTTTTAGAAGCACACACTAACATGTGTATATCTGGGTGCGAGTTCTTGTGTATTTGTGTATACTTCTGAACCCTGTCGACTGCACTAACTGTGGTGTAGATATTATTTATGTAACCAGCAATTTACTCATATATTTGACTGCAGCAAAGGCTCGTAATTCTATCACAAAATGCATCACTACGTCAACTCAAAGTAGACTGTAACAACAGAGTTTTACTTATGGAAACCGTAATATAAAATTGTTAGCAAAAAAAACAATTTATATTTTAATTTAATATTATGAATTGTGGAAGAATATTATCATGAGAGCAACAAAAAAACTAAGCACAATCAACATTACGACCAATAACATACCGTGCTGCATACTCTGAGAAGTGTTTACCAGGCTGCCTTTGCCTCAAGGTGTGCAAATCACCACCCGGACAATTTTCCATGACCAGGCACGTAAATCTATCAGTCTCAAAGTGCGTATACAAAGTAGGCAAGAATGGATGATCTAACAACTGCAATATCTCCCTCTCAGTCTGAGCTCTAGTCAACTTTTTCCTGCTTGCGAGGGAGGCCTTGTCCATCACTTTCATGGCAAAGTGACATCGAGTCCCACTCAACTCTGAGAGATACACACTACCGATATCACCGCAGCCAAGTCGCTTCAGCAATTTAAAGTGACTCATTCCCAGATTTCCATCCCGTGATCGAATGGCAAGAATAGCCTTCCACCTTGGATCATTTCCTTTGTGTGGCTTATTAGCAATCCCAGTAAAATTACTCCAACTACTATCATCACTAAGGCCACTACTATCACTTGCTCGGCTCATGCTGGTTTTCCCACTCTCAAGAGAAAAATCACCTCGATTGCTTCCTTTAGTACTTTCATAATTCCTATCAACACTAAACATTCCATCACTCATGATCCCGTCACTTCGATATGTGCTGGTACAACTATACACAAGGCTCATAGCACTACCAACACCTATACTATCTATGCTACTGTGAGGACTTGCATTCCCACTAGGAGGCAAAGAGGCATCCCAAACACATTCTTTTTCCTCAGAGTCTAAGGGGTGTGGAGAATTCTCAGTATTATGTGATGAACGAGGAGCTGAAACTGGTGTAATCACCACCCCTGCTTCATTAACCTCTTCGAGAAAAGGTGGAGTTTTCTTGATCCCAGAAGCCCGAATTGAGAGATCTTCTATAAACGGGCCTTTCGTGGACAAACTTTTAATCAAGCATTTGCCATCAGATTTGGTTTGCCCGATGGGCACATAGACTGGCCTCATCAGATCCATATCAACAGGCTCCGGAGGATGACTAGCTCCACGGAAAGAATCAGCGCCACTATCACTAAACGAGTCCCTGCTTCCTTTAAGTGTGAAAACATCAAAAGTCAGTTCATCACTTTCCTGCACAGGTTCTTTTCCTTTCCAAGCTCTTGCAGAGTTTTGAGATTTTAAATCTTTAGGATCTTGCTCATATTCACCTACATCTTCCCTTACTATAGCCAATTGTGCATTAGATATTTTGGCAGTTGCAGGCAATTTCCCAGGAATAGCTTTTGATTCAAAAACTCTTTGCATATTTGCTTATCGTATATATCATCACATGAAACCTAGCAACGAAGATCTCTGCAGAATTATGAAAAACTGATTTTACTATAGTATTAATTTTGTCAATACGTCTACAGTTTAAACCAAAATCACTAATTCGAAAATACATTACATTAATTTCTCCAATTGACTTAATCAAATAGGCCGCCTACACACATTAACACTTCATTCGTTCAAAGTATTCAAGATAATTAAAGTTGTAATGCCTTGACTAATTGATAACCTCTAATTTACACTACGACGGGGATGATACAGGAATCAAACCCACATTTAGTCAAGGAACACTTTGTTACCTCCCCGCTTCTCCTAACATTACACCGTAAGTAGTCTTATCGACATCTTACTTGAACCATCTCGAACTAAATGTAAAGAATAACAATTCTAGTTCATTACAGTATCTCCACAAATTTGTCAGTCATAGAAACACTAGTAAAATCATCATGGCCAATTACAGATCAGGAAATCAAAAAGTAAATTACCCTGCAAACATATCTATACTATACTATAAAAAGCCAACATAGGTGTAATTTGTAGTCGTACAAAATTTTGGTTTGGTACTCTCCTCTAAAACTAAAAGTCTACAAGTAGATATCTATTAAACAGTTTCATATACTAAAAACACTCCTTATGTATATTAATATCTTTTTAAATATAATTTATAATTAGTTAAAAAAGGTGAAACTACTGTTAATAACATGTATTAATATTAAAAATTACTTATAGATAAACGTATAACTAATTATAAATATACAATTTTGAATATCTTTTGTCTAAAATACATATAAATAATTAAAGACGCTACTTTTTAATTATATTCTACTCGAAATTTAACACTTACATATTCTATTTCATTACAAACACGAGCCATTACGTAATATGAAGATATATGAAATATGAAAATTTTGATTTAAATTGAATAATAAACTGTCACATATTAATATAGAAAAATATTTACAGATAATAAATTGTGAAAGCTAAATTTCCGTTAGAAGATATAACGAATTGGTTAATATAATTTAACTAAAATCCAATTCATTAATACTAAAATACTAATAAAATGGTGTTAAGAATTAAATTATAATTAATAAATTACGAATCATATACCCGCCCGTGCTTTGCACGGGGTTAAAGGCTAGTATAGTTAAAGCTTAGAATCAAAGTTACAATTAACTCCAAAAAACATATTACTCAAAAAAAACAACATAAATAAACAAAAGAAGCAAAACTAAGATTTTTGTCTCATATATCCCAAACAGAAGAAGCCAAATACACAATACATATCACAATCACAATTTCAAGTTTCAACAAACCCTTAATAAAAAATCAACTCAAATTTGACACTGGCCCATTTCAATGCACATCAAATTTCCAAGAAAAACAACTTAAAAAACCCACAATTATATTCAAACATGCATAACTGCAAATTTAATCAAATTCCACACAAGCCAATTTCATCAAACCTCAAAACAAAAAACCCAGAATGAACATCAAAAATTCAAAATACATACCAGAAGCCAAGAAGCAAATGCAGATACAGACAGAGCTTGAACAAGAGCCAGAAAAATATATAATGAAAATACCAAAATAAAGATTTTGAAATGTGGGAAAGAATAAGATAAAAAGAGAGAATAACAGTGAGTATATGTAGCTACTACTTCTAAAAAAAATAAAGTGAAGCAAGATGTGATTGATTGAAGAAGTAGTACTAGTATCCACTTTTGCTTTTTGAATATCTGTTTGCTTAGATATGGTTTATGTTTGATTTAGTTCTCGTTAATTTCATCTTTTAAGCTGGGCTTATGAGTTTGAGCTCACTTTATTCAGAATGTTTATATGTAATGTGTGAATGTGTGGAGAAAAGGGTAAAGAGAGGGGGCTTGGGACCCGTTAACGTTGCTTTATTGAGCTACACTTCTTTTGAGGTACCAGACAGAGGATCTGTCACTCTTACACAATTACTCATGCCGCTGGATCTCTGCTTACCAGTTTTTGTTGACAAAGATTCAGGATTTCAACGGACAGAAACTGGGGATTGTTTGGTTTATGCATGTGCGATTGTTTTTTACGGTTTGGTTAATTTTTGGCGCTGCTGTAAAATCAGTTGTTTCGGATGAGACAAGATGTGTGTTTTGGGATTACAGTTGAACGGAATTGAATTTGTGATGGACTATAATTATAATAATATTCATGGTTATATTATGTAGTGTTTTGGATATCAAAAATATTGTTTCTTTTGACACTTTTGATTTGAATATGTATTTTTTGGTGGGTGATCGGATAATAAAAATTATTATTTATAATTAATTTTTTTGTGGATTGAGTACATATTTTTTAAAAGTTAAATTATGTATAAAAATGAAAATGACTATTATTTGAGACACAGAAGTATTATACTCCCTCCGTCCTCTTTTACATGTCCACTTTGAAAAAAAAAAATTGTCCCAAATTACTTGTCCACTTCTCTTTTCAAAGCAACTTTTTGTATGTTTTTTCAAAAAATAACAACTTCCAATGTTTGACTAGCATATATATATACACAACTCTATCTAATTCATTACATTTATTAGGGATATGTATAAAAACAAGATATACAACTAACATTTTCTTAAGATGCGTTATTTTTTCAAAAGGGACAAGTAAAAGGGGACGGAGGGAGCGGTACTTTGAGGAACCTCTACTTGACTACTTCTATCTGTATCGATTTGTGAATTATCCTTTTTGGGCTTCCCGGTGAAGTTGCACCCGATGGTGTCCGGTCTGGATGAATCGATGCTCCTTAGTACTCCTTCCATTCCAAAATAATAATATTTTGTGCACGTATTTTGAGATGTAAAAAAACCATATCTCTATATGTTATTTTTGAAATTTTCTTTTTCTGAATAAAAATAGAAATGTTAAACTTTTATTCAGAAATAGAAAATTTCAAAAATAATGTGTTGAAGTATGTTTTTTTTACACCACAAATACGTGCATAAAGTCAAAGCGACTATTATTTTGGAATGAAGGAAGTATATTCCCTCCGTCTCATTTAAGTTTTTTTCAACTGCTCGACACGCATTTTAATGCTCTAAACTTTTATTCAGATTAAACAATCTTAAAAATACACAACTATATTTTACAGAAATATTAAAATCCATATCTATAAAAAAAAATTTCAAACTGGACCTATAAATTGAGACGGAGGGAGTACTTCTTTTTGGTCGAACAGCATTGGATCTGTCATCTTAACAGTGACGCGACAGAAGTATAACATTGATACCTAAATTGCATCTAAATTGTTAACTTACTTTTGTGGAAAATGGTCAAGTGTTCCCTGTATATATTCAAAAGCTAGGGCTCTCAAGCTTGTTCTAAAAGAAGGCCAATGAAAGTCGTAAAGTTTCTGGTGGTCCAAAATCAAGTGAGAAGAGAATCATTAAAGAAGGCCAACTAATCTTCAACTGCTAAAACTTCTGTTCCTTTTGTTAGTTCCAACGCCAGGACTAATATTGCTTATCACTTTTTCGCAAGGAAGACACTCTGGTCATTCCTGTGCTGGCTCTTTTTTAATCCTCTCGAAAAACATCATTCTTCAGTTTACACTAATACTGCTTGTTAGTCGTTACTGGTATAATTTTATTGCTTGTTCCTTTTGTAAAGGAAGATTCTTGGTCATTCCTGTGTTGGTCTTTTTAATCTTGTCGAAAAATATTGCTCAAATATTCTTCAATATATAGCTTAGTTGATTTCTCATCTCATCTGTATAATTCTAACTCAGTTATGTCTGGATCTTTCTCGCAATTTTAGAAACCTATTAATTTTTTAAGTATAAACCTACGGGGTGTATTCGATTGGGATTTTAATGCATTGTTTTTAGTCTATGGATTTTAATGGATTGTATGGGATTTTGATTTTGTGCGGATTCTTGATGAAATGTCATAGAGTTGATAGGATTTAGGTACAATGCTTCAAAATCCCATTGAATTTGGTGGGATTTCAAAAAACTTAAAATACACTGAAGAATGCCACAAAATCCATCATTTTATGAAATGAAAAAAAATCCATCAGCATTTGAATACCATCAGATTTTAATGGATTTTAAACAATCCCAATTGAATACCATCGGATTTTAAAGTATAATTTAAAATCCCAATTGAATACCACCAGATTTTGTGGCATAATTTAAAATCCCAATTGAATACCTCAAGATTTTATAATGGATTTCAAACAATCCCAATCGAATACCCTCGGATTTCATGAATGCAAAAAAATCCTTTAAAATCCCAATCCAATACACCCTTCTAGATTATATCTTGTGATTGCAGAACTGATGACAACGTACACCAAGTGTGCCTCCAAAAAAAAAAGAAAATTTAGTCTTTAAGTGGTCGTGGTTATATTTTCCCTTTAAAGAGGAGGAGGAGAGTGAGGATTGAACACATAACCTTGTCGCCAAATATAGAGTATAAATTTTCACCAGACTATCCCACAATCCTCGGAACTTTGTAGTGTGATCTTTCTACTTGTAAAAGCCTTCTCATTCATTTAATTCGAGCTAAAGAAAAAATTTACTATAGAAACAAAACCCTCCAAATTTAACTTTGTGATATATAGTTGCAACACGAAACATAATGACCGAGTGCATGCTTGCTCTCCAACATTTAAGGCCCAACTCCAACCATAAATCCAAATTTGGATCATCAAATGATCCAAATTTGGGGCTGGACCATCAAATCATATTCCAACAATGTGATCCAAATGTAGATCCAAATTAATTCATCCTTATAATATTCATATACTTTGATTTTAAATATTTTAAAAAATGATTAACTAATTTCATCATTAATTATAATAATATAATTAATAAATATACAAAGATAAAATATTACAAAATAATTCGAAAAAGTTAAAATGGTACATAAAAATAAATTAAAAATATTAAAATATTACTATAAAATACTAATTCTCAGAATTATTATATTATTCCCACAAATGCTCAATTAGTGCATTTTGAAATTCAAGATGAACAATATTTGTCTTTGATTTTTCTGTAGCGATTGATAAATTGTTGAAATTTTATGTATTTTGAAATTTTATTTATTTTTAAATTTTAATTTGTAATTAATCGTTGGTTTATTTATATTCTAATCTTAATTAATCTATCTTTAATAACATTAACAAAATCATCAAATAATAAAAGTAATAATATTTTAATGTTAAAAAGATTTAGATCAGTGAATAGTAGTGATCCAAATTTGGACCAGTACTATTCACTGATCCAAATTTGGATCACTTTTTAGTCCACGGTTGGAGTGATTTGGGCCAAAACTGCCCCAAATTTAGATTTTTGGATTACGATTGGAGATGCCCTAAATATTTCAACTTCCTAATAAGTAGTTATAGACAAAGTTTTGAGAAAAGCAAGAGGAAGATCAACTTTCATGAAAATATGAATATCACGATACGTGAGAAGTTACCCACCCACCCTATTCTTGATTATTAGAAATTCCTATGATTTTAAATTCCTAAATTAACAATCAAACAACTTTTTTCAACTTCCTAAAATCTTAAATACCAGGAAACTAGTACTTCCTATACGAAGTTAATTCCCGGATGCAACCACACACACACTAATTTAAGAGGCTGACATTGGAGCCACATCAAGAATCTAGCCGTGATAATAAATCTTCAACTTGCAGCAAATTAGAAATTTTTCAAAGTAATATGATTAAAAGTTAGAAGTAGAACTGTAGAAAATGCTGTAAATTTAATAACAAGAGACAGAAGCTGAAAATCAGCTTCCTGCAGAACTGTTTAATTGGCCGTGGCCAAAAAAAACAATAATATGGAGGAATAATGCAAGTAAGAATTCCTCATCAACCGGCTATATTTTTTCACCGATTGATCTCAGTTGCATACTATGAACCTGGTTAATTATAAGTACTCCCTCAGTCCGTGGGATTGTTAACGTACACTGTTTGCACGCATTTTGAGGCTCTTATAAAATATAGCAATATAATATTTTTTAAATTTAATTTTTTTCTGAATAAAAGTTTAGACATCAAACTTTTATTCAGAATTTTTTTTATAAAAAAAAACATCATGGAACTATATTTTATTGAGGCCTTAAAAAGCGTGTCAAAAAGTGATGTTAACAATCCAATAGGACGGAGGGAGTAATGGATATGGGCCAAATAGATGAATACATGAATGAGTTGCCAGAATGCCAGTGATCTAATACGTTTGTGTGTAACTAATTTAATGGGCCGCTGTCGTAAATTAACTAGCAGCATGGTTCACCTTTAAAATGATTACCGCACTCCCTTCTCCGTGCAATCTTTAGGGTTTTCGATTTGAATGTCACCTTTTAATTATTTAATTTTTAATATTTATAAAAGTACTCGGTCATTATGTTTCACCTTAACATTAAAATTTAAAAAAGTCAACCATTATCCAAGAATATATCGCATAATATAATTTGCATGTACCACAATAATATTAATGGATGAATTTAAACGGAGACAATTCAAAGAAATCGAAGAATTGATTACAATTCTACAAAACTGAAAAATGTAAATCATGACTAAAATTTAGTCAATAATGTCACCTATCTTATAATATACAACACCCTGATAACTAAAATAAAAATTTAGATTTACGCAATCGTATATTCATTTTACGCTAACAACTAACAAAAAAAAAGGATAAAATCTACAACATAAGATAGATATAAGATTGAATGAAAAGATGTATGTGCGATTTAAAAGTACTATTACACATATCTAAATTACAAGAATCGGGAGAACAAATAAGAAATAAGAAATGAAGCCTTTGTGTGAAATGTTATTGAACCCCTATGTATATGTCTTCTCTCTCATATATAAGTTGTTGGTGGTCCAGCTTCTCTTATATTTGAACAAAGAGGAGTGAAAGAGGAGGGCTGGGTGCATAAAATTGTGTACAGAAAATTTGTATATAATGATGTGACAATTAATGTGGTGGTTTTTAGTTGAGGTTGTTGATGTAAATATAAGGGTCTTCTAATTAAAATTCACCACATATGATTATGTACAAAATTTTGTACACATTTATGTGTACCAAACATTTTTCATTTCACAAATAAATAAAATTTTATTCTGAAAATAATTAACTTATTTATCTGAATTATGGAAATGTTAAATATGTATTGAACACTTAACATCAAAAAATATTATATAAAAGATTTTTTTTTTGAAAAATAAATAATATAAAAGAAGGGGCCAAAAACATGTCCACCAGCTCGAATATTGACAGGCTGGCTGTAGCATATAAAAGACGTGGTATTTCTCATAAATACATGTGCACATTGTGGTTGAATTTACATTGCGGCTGCGGCGCAAACGATAGCGACCATGAGAAACTGAGAGATTGATACTCGCGACTAGATCTCGAAAGTGAACTACGTACGACATAGTAACTTTACACAGAATCTCTATTCTTGACACTTGTCACTTCCCAAATAATCTATATTTCATGTCTCGCATTATTGGATCAAATGTATGGTCTGCAGCTTCATATTTAGCAACGCCTTTCATGTTGGTAATTTGGTACTCCCTCCGTCCCTCTGGGATCTATACGTTTCTTTTGGACACGAAGATTAAGAAAAGTGTATAAAGTAATGTAAAGTAATGAGAAAGAGAAAGGAAAGTAGGTAAAGTGGTGGGACCCATTAATATTTAAATGATAGATTTGAAAAAGTAGATGAAAGTAGTGGGTGGGTGAGATTTTTATATTATAAAACTTTACCATTTTGGAAAGTTTTGAAATGTATACAATTGAATGGGACATCCCGAAAAGGAAAGTGTATAGAAATCAGAGGGACGGAGGGAGTATAAAAACAAGAGGCAAACCTTTGACCGACTACTTTTGCCTACTAATGAATGGTTGATACTACAAAACTGTTTTCAGCTAATTCACGTTCTTATATGAAACAGACCACAGTAATACAAAACTAATGTTTTTTCAAATGAATAAAATCGGGACGGATGCTTTACACTTTAGCTGCTTTTGACTTTTAGCACATATTTTAAAAATAAGTTGATCAGATTGTAAAATTTATTGATTTTGATTGATGTGTTTTGTGAATAAAATTTTTAGTTATATATCTATATTTAGAAAAGATTTAAAAAAAAAATATTTTTAATTACTTGATCAAAATTTTTAAAAGTATGTGCTCGAAGTCAGAGCGTCAAAAACAAAAAACAAGAGGGAATATTTGCGTAGGTCATATTCGGCTACGGAAATTTTGAAATAAACTTAGCAATTATTTCAGTTTTCTTAGTTCGCGTTACATAGTAGCATTTGTTAAGTTGTGTTAGGAGCATTTATACTAGGGTCAAGGTCCCTATGATCGTGTTCTGTAACAATCTTCTACATTAAACCTTTTTTTTTATGTAGATATAGAAGGTTAAGTCGCCAATGTCCTTCCTTTATAAAATATTAGTATTTACAATTTGTTGTCAAAGACAGTGGACAAATTTTTTACATTGCATTTGTAGAATATTAATGAGCCATAGAATAGATAAAATGAGTACAATTTTCTTACACGGCAATGAATGCATACTAAACGTGTGAGAAGTTGAGTTTTTAATTGTGAATGCACTAAGTTGCTAAAGTCGCTTTCTAGTTTCTTTGTTTTACTAGATCCTGCAAGGTTCGCATCTTAAGAATCCTCTGTATAGAATCCAAAGATATGGACGAAATTTGCATCCATGCATGAACCTTATAATTATTGTTACTCACCGGCCGGTGAGCACTCACCTAGCTCTTTCCCTTGCCACCTTAGGTCCATTTATAACCATCCACCGAATTCGTTTTCCAAAAACAAAACAAAAAAGGAATTGTCCAACGAGAATCATGCCAGTACTGTGTTCTCTCCCCTCCTTTTATAACATTGGTAATTATTGAATTATTGAAAATTTTGTCTTTCTGAAAACCATTACATAATAACAAGTGATATTCAGCACCCTCTCTCTCTCTCTTGGGAACGATTTGCAGAAAATCAACATATATATTATCTATAACTTCATAGAATCGGGAGGGAACTATACTATCAACGATTATAAATATCACTTAAGCATATCAACAACTGGAAAATTCTCATCACTTTTAAGGTCGCCGAAAATAACAAGATCAATCAAAAAGAGACTTCTATGTGACCCTTTTTGAACGAACTTTCAAAACTTAACAATGATCGAAATTTGTCACAAAATAATTCATGTAATTTTTGTTTTTATCTATTCACTACCAGTGGAGTCAAACTGGTAAACAATATAATATCATATGTTAAATAAATACTTGATATATATATATATATCAGTATCTTATAAATAATGTAAGAAATATTAAATAATATTAGTCATTTTATAGGATATTACGTTAAGTACAAGTGAATAGTAAATTTCTTATAGTATAATCATAATTTTAGATTTGATTTATTAAAAAAAAATTTTACTTTTTGTTTTTGACCGTCTGGACCGCTTAGGCGGGATGTGAACCATTTATGAATGATTTTTGTAAAAAACATCTAATTCACCGCTTAGAATCGAATCAGACGTTTCAGTGTCGTCTAGAGCTTAGGCACAGTGTAGACTGCACCGGTTTTTAGAATACTGCCGGGATCACATGCAGATAAAATGAGGGGAGTATTGATCTATGTGCTGATGTGTACATAGGACAGTATATAATTGCGGCTGCGGCGCAACTGATAAGTGATAGATAACTCATCGGTTTCACCGACTCGCTGGTACTTCTTCTGTCCCAAAATAAGTACTACCTCCATCCCAAATTAGATGTCCCCTTTGACTTTGGGCACGCAACTTTAGGTGCATTGACCGTCTACTTCCAAAATTTATTTTTTTATTTTTTCTTTTATAAATGAAAATTTCATATTTAAATTTTTATTTGCAAAAATAAAATTTTGAAAATAAGTCACGTATCTATGCGGTCAATGAACCTTAAATTGTGTGCCCAAAGTCAACGGGGCCATCTAATTTGGGATGGAGGGAGTATTATTTTGATTTTTTTACACGTAATTTGAGGTACAAAAAATACATACTTCTACATATTATTTTTCAAATTTTCTTATTCTGAATAAAAGTTTAATATCTATATTTTTATTTAAAAACAGAAAATTTGAAAAATAATGTGTAGAAATATTTCTTAACCTCCGTCCCACCCAATTCTTTACATTGGGTTTGGGCACGGAGGTTAAGAAATATGTATAAAGTAGTAGAAAAGAGAAAGAAAAGTGGGTGAAGTGGCGGGACCCACTGATTTTTAATATATAAAAGAGAGATAGTGGAGTAAAAGTAGTGTGAAAAGGAAGAAAAAGTGGGAAAGTAGTGGGACCCATTAACTATTTTAGGAAAGTTTTGTAATGTAAAGAAATGGGTGGGACGGCCAAATAAAGAAACTGTAAAGAATCTGATGGGACGGAGGGAGTAACACTTATTTCGGGACGGAGGGAGTAAATTTACGATCATAAATAACCTACCATATGTTGACATATATTGACATTTATGTCAAAGTTAATTATTCGAGCCTCTACTCACTTGTGTGTACACTTTTCAGGTCCTTGCTAATGCAAACTTCGAATGTCTCACATTATTCAGTCAACCGGTTTATAGTTTCCATATTTCAGCAACGACATTTCCGTCTTGGTTTCAAAACGAAAGGCAAACTTTTGACCAAACTACCTTCGCCGACTTACTGTAGTACTGACTGAGATTCAAATAAAGTAAGGAGTCTTTTGCTCATTTCACACAAATTACAAATTAAGAAGCAGTAAATGATTGTTTATTTTTCCTTCTTTGCTCATATTTATTGTGTTGACTTCTTAGTGTAGTATTAGCTAGTGGTACATTAGAATAATAAATATGAGAGGGTAAAGATGGAAGATGGTTGATAAATATGCATTGAAAAGAGAGAAGCTCAACTATTTTGAGATAAAAAATTTTCCCAAAAAGCTCATCTAATTTGGATTGGAGGGAGCAACTTTAGACTATTCAGTAGAACAAGCGATGAACTGTGACTAAAGCACAGCATCGTCTTTGTGTAATTCGTTTATAATTTGTTGTTAATAATTATAAAATTATTCTTATACACAAATTGCTAGTTTAACATTCGGCTAAAGAACAAATATAACATACTCCTATTTACATAGGCTTGTGGGTCAGAATCAAAGCGTCATCAAGTTTAATATTTATATTCCTACTACATGATAAATGTTCAATTTAATTTTATTTTATTTTGCCACATCAATTTAAATATTTTAATTATTAAATTTTTTTTATAAATAAATCACCATAATATTTACTCTAATAAACGAGAGCAGTTAATCTCTATATAACAGTCTTAAAAAGTTAAAATATTTAAAAACAGAAAGAAAGTATTATTGAAATTCATAAAATTTCAAAGCGATTCCGACCTACTACCATCTATGAGAACGATTAAATAAAAGAGTCAAGTCCCATGAACTACGTTCAGATTACAGTTCTAAAAGTGCAAACATGTTTAATAGATCATGTAGGATCAAATTAGTATTCAAAATAACTTTATTCATGATAGCAACATAAGTATAATTTCATTTGACCACAATTTTATTAAAAGCCAATATTAAAAGAGGTACTAAAATCGTAGAAAGTGGACTTCTCCAATATTGTACATAATATGTTCTTGACTGACTGTGGGTTAAGTAGCTTTCTAGTTTCTTATTAACTAAAAATCTCGGTCAAATTTAGTAAAATATTTATACCAGTATTTGGAAGACCAACAATAGACCTGTCGCTTCTGTTCTTATGATGTACAGTATATTTTTCTCATATAAATAGAAATATATAAGAAAATACCAATATTTGTTAAAATATTATGTTTTTAACTATTTTTCTTATTGTAAAATTCTTATCATATAAAATGAGTAAAATGAAATAAAATTTACATAAGTTAACTTTTCCATGAATTTGAACTTGATTTAGGATTTTCTCAATAATATTCGAATTACTATTTTTTTTTTAAATGCACTACAATTATGTGCTCACTTGCAATTATTATAACCTGAGAAACAAACGCTTTTGACTAGTCTTGCAGCCTCATAATAGCTTCAACCGTATTTTTGAAAATATTAATATTTTCACAAATTTCCTATTTAATTAAACCCTGGTCAAAATTAAGCTACTCTTTTTCTAATAGAGATTACTTTTACGAATATACGTCAAGCCAAACTTATTAGACATAATTATATATTATGTCAGCTTTTAAAAAATAAATTATTCCCATGTACTCCCTCCATTCCAAATTAGATGAGTTAGTTGATTTTGCGCACGTAACTTAAGGTGTATTGACCGCTTAGTTCCGAAATTTATTTTTTTTATTTTTCTTTTCTAAACGAAAATTTCATATTTAAATTTATATTTACAAAGTAAAATTTTAAAAATAAGTAATATAACTATGCAGTCGATGGATTTTAAAGTGCGTACCGAAAGTCAACGAGCTCATCTAATTTGAGTGGGAGGGAGTAATTTTTTATATATGCAAGTCATGATCCACTATCTTTAGACCGGGAATGTAGGCAAGTCTTTTAGACAAACATCGTTTTCGTCAAAATGAAGCCCAAGCATTAGGAAAGTTTTGGTTTTTGATGAGAGTCGAGATTTCATTTCTTCCCAATATATACTCGGAGTGGTCCATGCATTTAGGTTTCGGGCCACTCGCATTCTTTCATGCTCTTCACGTTACTAATTTCCTATGCACGTTTCGTTTTCCACTCTTTTTAAAGTTCAAGCTTCGTGGACGGTCCGACCAATTCATGCATCCAACAATCTGCTCTTTAAAAAGAACTGGAATGTTGCGATACTGCTATACGAACTTAAGATGCCTGATAGGTTACGGAAAGGACTTGTTAAAGTAGTTCTAACACATTGTTTATAAAAAGATTAAGAAGATAGTAATATTAATATATTAAAAAACATAATTAAAATTTAATTTAAATAAAAGTTATATAGATTAAGTGACCTAATCGCTTGGGATTTCTTCAATTCAATTGATTTATATCACGTCTACTAACTACTAAGGTCTCACCAAATTTTTTAATAAGTACAAACACAAGAGCTACAAAATCCTGATTCTACTAGTTTTTATTAAAAACTTATTTCCTCGTATATATTATTAAAGTCAAAACATTAAAATTTTGATCTGTATAGTAGGACGTAAGGCCTTCTTAATTTATATCACTATAGAGTAAATTGCACTTTGCACCCACTATGTTATAGCGCATTTTCGTTTTGGTCTTAAAGTATTTTTTTTTGCAGAACACAACCCTATAGTTTTAATATCGCTTCGGTTTGCACCCTTTGACCGCCTCCCGTTAGATTTGACCGTTAACTCTAACGTTGGTGGGGTTATTGCAGTAATTCAGTAACTCTAAATCTATTTTAATCTATAAAATTCATTGCATTCAGTCACAAAGAGGTTACAGATTCATCTACAATCTATGATGAAAGACAATACAACACAATTATAAACCAAGTACAGAGCAGTAGCAACAGTGCCTTGCTACAACCAGATTTTTTTTCTACTTCACCAACAGCAAGCCTCTCCATTTCTTCTCCATCTCTTTTTTCACCCTCAAGAATGTTAATCCTTCTTATAAGACCAAGAATGATTGCTTGAGCACGTGCACACAAAGGGGGATTTATCCACTGGAAATAGTTACAACATCGATCTGGACATGTCCAGAATCTTCGCCCAGCATTTGCGGTGGTCCAAGCCGTTTGTTGAGCCGCCCATTTCCTACAGAAGCACTTGCTAGCCATGGATTTTTCAACAAGAAAGATGTAAGATAGATGGGTGTTAGATGGGTGTGTGTATAAGTCTAGGGTTCTTATGTTTATAATGGGGGTAAACATCGATTAGAGCCGTTAGAGTTAGTAAATGACTGCAATAACCCGCCCACAATTAAAGTTAACGGTCAAATCTAACGGGAGGCGGTCAAAGGGTGCAAACCGAAGCGAGATTAAAACTATAGGGTTGTGTTCTGCAAAAAAAAATACTTTAAGACCAAAATGAAAATGCGCTATAATATAGTGGGTGCAAAGTGCAATTTACTCATCACTATATAGTCACTTGTTTCTATATATATTTCATTCGGACTTGTCTCATAATCTAACTCAAGCACTTAATAAAGTTTATTTTGTGTAAAATTTGTGCATAAAGTTTATGAAAAACTCATCATTTTCGCTGAGACTGTTACTCAATTCTATTGTTTTCTTACAAATTCATCATAATAAAGTTGGTGAATTTTGCAAAATTCCAAAATTTTTGGGTCTCAAGAATGTTGACCACGTTTTATTTTAAGCTAGTATTCCACTTTTTCGTGGTCAAGAGTCGGTGATTTTCTTGTGTGAACAACTAAGTTCTATTATACAATATAAAGTATTGATGTTAAATTGAACAACTGTTGATAGTACTGATTAATTTTTTTTACAATAATTCGTGGATCATGCGAAAATTTTACAACAATATTTGAAAATTACAGCAGTAGGTGAATCATTCTTTATCAAATTGATTTCTCACCTCTGATTAGAAGAAATGCAAATAATTGTTATCATAGTTCAAATTCATCCGAAAACAGTTATAAGCTTTCCTGCAACGATTAACTTTGGTCATTCAATCTTCTCTTCAAAGTTCAAACACCTTTATACACGAGGAAAATGAATCTGAATATGTACTTTTCACTATAGCTGTGTGTCTTTTTGTGCGTAGTATCTGGCATTCTGGCTACCGATTTGTGGTAGGAACCAAAAACACCACCAATAAAGCATGACCTAACTAAACTATACAAATGAATTATAAGTGTTGTTATTAGTACTAATGACCGGACTATGATTTCGAAACAGTCGGGACTAGAACACAGACGACAACTAATTTTTGAGCTAAACGTATGTTCATTATCTGAACAGAAGTCTCTTCTCATGCTCTGTTCCATGCAGTACTTTCTTAGCTTTGTCTTTCAACGGACACGTGGAACTCGCAATTCCGTCCACTAACTCAAGATACGTCTTTAAATCATGACACGTGGCAATATTGCCAACATTAAATGACGGAGGATTGTTGCAACATAATCTTAGCTCCTTTCCGACGTCAGCATATAACCATTTCGTGTCGTGTACGCGTTTCCGGATCCAACCTGCCATTCCATCACCATATGGAACGAGAGTGTTTCTTTTGCTACTATGGTTGATGATAAAACCGGGTATCTTAGTAATAACATCGTTCGAGTTTACAATTCGGAGTATGCGAATTCCGTCTGTTTCTAAGCTTTTGCTAAAACAGTTATTTCCTACCCGCGGTCCGCCGAATGAAATAACTGTGATTAAAGGTAAATCTTTTAGACTCGAATTTATATCGTGTGCGGCCAATGTGCCCAGCGCTGCGCCAAGGCTGTGGCCGGTGATTGTTATGCTTAGAGGCTCGTCACCGTACATTTCGATAATTCTCGCCACCTCGTCTTTCAATGTATCTCGCAGACTGGGACACGTGTCCGTCTGTGACATGTACAAACTCAAAAATCCGGTTTCCACCATGAGTTGGTGGTCTACGTGGCATTTTTGCAGAGGAGCTAGTGTGGTACGTAGATTTTCGATCCACTCAAGACACGTGGCGGTTCCTCTTATCGCGATCACCACATCACGCCTTCCTAACCTAGCAATCACGTCCTTGTCATCACAAACTGCCACGTAACCGATCCAGCTGGACCGCGTAGTCACCCAACTCGGTGCCCTTTCGATCCAATTCGGCATTTGCACACCACACGTGGCACGAAGATTCTTCGTCACTTTATAGCCACAATTTTCGAGTCCGCATCTAGTCAGGACCATCTCACGTTCAAATTTACAGCTGCCATACCCCGGAGATGACGTGTTGAAATCGAAAGACCGGTAAGCGGCCTGCACAAAGCTTCCATACCTCAAAATCTCACTCTTCAAATCTTCATCAAGAGGATCAAGCAATCCATCCCAATTATTCACTCCTTGATACTCCATCCACTTATGCTTCACCTTCGCCTCCCTGGATGCACAAAAATCCACCGAACTCATAGGACTCCAAGAACTCGTGATATTAAACGACTGTGAGTTAAACCTCACAAAATAAGTAGAGTTGAAACTTGTAACTACTAGTTTCGAAGACGCGAGATTGCATGCGGAAGCTCCCGCAACAAGAAATCTCATATTTGAAGCCATATAAGAATTGAAAATATGAAGAATTTTGTGAGAGCATAAGTTTAGGAGTGAGAGTCACTAACATTTATATTGTGAGAGAAATATATGTGTAAGGTTTGCATGCATATGTGGACTTTAAGTTGATAGTGAATGACTGAATGTAGAGAGGACGGCGGATTCTTGCATGAAATATTGCTGTAGTTAATTTCATAAGATAGGGATATAAACCATGGTGGGGATGAAAGTGTACGAACCAGTAACACCTACAGCAATTTCTCGCTAGTAGTGGCTACGAGCTAGGTGGAATTTTTGTGTCACGTCTCGCTCAATTGCTTATTCCCTCGTTTCGTTCTTTTGACGGCATTTCTCGTTTTTTTATTATACTATGCAGGGCTGGCACTTGAATAAGGTGACAAAGAGAATTTCCGGAGCACCACTATCCCAGGAACATCAAAACATTTGTATATATGTAGTATATAATGATAAATCTATACATGCATTTATATATTTATATGCATTCGAATTGATTGTGTTAATCTTAAAACAATGATTTTACTAATGTGATTGTATATTGATTTGAATGTATGTAAAAGTTTTATTTACGATCTTTAAAAATGGAATATCATTTTCAAAATCCATCTAGACATCCAAATCTCTAGGGTCGAACCTGATACTATGTTTTGACTTTTAAGATAATATGATAAATTATATATCATTATAATTAATATATTACAAATTATGTGGAGAAAATTTTAAAATAATAGTTAAAACTTTATAACCAAATACATAAATTATGTTTTAAGATAAAAAGATCGGGTGACAAAAAGAGAATAAAAAGATCGGGTGACAAATCTAACTTTCTAGATAAAGGATTTAGTAAGTAGTTGGAAGTGGATAAAATGTAACTTTAAATCAAAATTTGAAACTAAAAATAAAAAGAGTAAGATGTATGTTTTCTTCACATTTCATTTCGTAAACTTTTATATATATGTGTGTCGATGAGATAGCTAGTTAAAATATATTTTTTATGTATATAATATGCTATATAGTCAAATTAAAGAAATTTCATCAGCTCACTTTTTGACAAATATAGAAAAATTACACATTTTCATTTTTCTTCTCAACAAATGTCTTCTTGTCTTCGGCGACCATGAGCACCGAAATGCCTTAAACGTGGAGGCTTAAGTAGTAAGTTTAGTAATCTAGATCAAGTTAGATGGGCGTGACCATGAATAATGAATTATATCTTTTTATTGTGGAGATATAATAGGTTTCTTTTTTGTGCAGAGATAATGGAGTAAATTGCCCGTTTCGCATATATGAGCCTAGCTAATATCTGTAATCTCAGCATTTTTTTGCCGGAACTCGAATCAATACTTTTTTTTTTTTTGCCAGAACTCGAATCAATACTAAGATCGACGAGGCACAAAAATTTACGTAATCTGAGTATGAGCAACAATCTAAAATTAAATACGTGAAAATCACCGAAGCTTTTCCTAAAATATCTTCAATTTACTCAAAATTTTAGCTAGAAATTAGATAAATATATCATAAACACAAATGAGAGTAAAATGTATACCGTGTACTTGCATATTAAACCCGAATAAGCTTTTCCTAAAATATTTTCAATTTACTGAAAATTTTAGCTAAAAATTAGATAAATATATTATAAGCACAAATGAGAGTAAAATGTATGTCGTGTACTTGCATATTAAACGAGACATCGCATATATAATACTCTGTTTAAAAAATATCACCCGAAATACTTCTAATTTTGTTAAATACTCTGCGCCTAATTCTGTTAAACCTTGTGAAGTACTTCCCAAATGCCGAGCAGTTATATCATTTGACGGGTTTTTAAGTATTAGAATTCCATCATACATTCATTTTATATCAAAAATCAATCGAAAGCATACCTCGAGTGCTCTCACTAAAATTCACGTTGATATTTCACATAGAAGAATGAGTTGGATTAGTCGATCACGATAAGCCAGCATCTCTTATAAAATATACAAAAAAAACGCGACATTTATACTCCAAATGAATGTTCCTCCTATAAGTTGTATTTAGCTAGGATATGTAATGTTTAGGATTTTTGTCATCTGTATGTATTCGTAATTTGCTCCAACTGTTATGATTGGTTAATGGTATTATTGGAAAATGCCGAACTTTTTTAAATTTTCACTGCAAAATGACTTTGATCAAAAACACTTGAAAACCCGCTTACAAAATTTGTGTGGGGCGTTTTGTTCTATAAACAATTTATGATGAACCAATCCTACAAATTGAAATGATTTTCAAGCTTTGTAATATAAATCACCTCATTTATACATGTTACAGTATTTGTTGAATTATTTTATATTGAATTATCAAAATATCTTATTTCACAATTTTGAGTATATATGAGATAGGATATAAAAGATGTGCACTTTTATTTAATAAAATTTTCATTTCATTTTCTGCTCGCTCTGTTGCATCCAAATAAATAAACACATTATATTTAAAAAAATAAAATTTTTATGTTTGTGTTCAATTGGATGGAATGAGATGGAGGGAGAATAGAATGAATTTTGTACTCTAACATGACTTTGATCAGGGATAATATTTTTATTTTTCATTCATTAGATTATTCAACTCATAATATTTTAACTAAAATTCTAACTCACATGTTTTGAAAAGAATGCTTGTTCCATTTTACATCCTGTTTTCTTATAATCCTTATATTGAAAATTTAAATCCATTTATATTTACTCATTAGGGTCGCGCTCAAGAGAGAATCAGTCCTTAAAATAGAATCAGAAAACCACTAAGTTTCTACTGCAGAAACCTAAATTTTAAACAGATTTTTAGGATCTAAATACATGTTTTTTTTTCATGTTTTTTCATCATTGTGTGTGTTCAAAAATAATTTTAAAATATAATACATAGATATTAACATTTTTTGCATGTGAAGTTCTGGCGCAGAACCCTAATCAATACTAGAAATAAGGTAAAGGGTTTATGGGTTCTCTCTCCTCTCTTGAACATGACCCTTACTCACTATTATCTTATACTTTCATCTTTACTCAGATATTTTTTATATAATTTTTTCATTCGATTCTCTATCATTTAATTCCATACAAGAGAACATAATTTTAGTATTCGTTTGGTTGAGATGTTTCAGAATCAAAGTATAAATTTTGTTTGAAATACCTAGTGTTTATTATACTTTTATTTTATCTACGATGATCGGTTGGAGTTAGGGGTGTACACGGTTCGGGTTGGGCAGGTTGATGGAATTTATTGACCCAACCCAATTAAGTCGGGTTTTCAAAATTTCAACCCAACCCGAACCGTATAAATTTGTAACCCAAACCAATTTGTAGTACTTCGGTTTGGTTCGGTTTGGATTGGTTTGGTTGAGTTAATAAATATTATAAACCGATACTCAACTCTTTACTCCCCTATGCATACCAACATAAGCACATCAGACTACTTGGTAAAACTGAAACATGTAACTTAAATATTTTATAATAAATTTTCTGAGGTAGGTTAAGAAACTTTACCTTCGGAAACATTGCAGAATATATACCATTTTGTGAAAAATAATCATATACTTGTAACACTAATCACTAATTTAGACAACATGATATATTTAAAATATATTCGAGGTGCTGGGCTATGCATATATATATATATATATATATATATATATATATATATATATATATATATATAATATTTAAAATATTTTATTTTTTGTTCGGGTTGGTTTGGTTCGGCCTAAAAATATTCAAACCCGTAACCAACCCAATTAAGTCGGGTTTATATCTTTTTAAACCAAATATATATCGGATTAAAAAAAATCGGGTTGGTTCAGTCGAAAAGTGATCAGTTCGGGTTGGTTTGGTCGGTTTTACCGAACCGTGTACATCCCTAGTTGGAGTGATACCTGTATCTATCCATATGTGCTAACTTAGGAGTGAAACCACTTTTAGAATTTGAGCCCATTTGTGAGTGTAACATGTATGACACTTCCCAAAAAGGCACTTCACTATTTCGAATTCGGCGAAAAGAAACTGCACAACGTGGGAACTGTGCTAAATATTGTGGAATAAAATTATGGATCCGATGAAGCATCACATTACTTGTTCATGAGGAAGAAGAAACTAAACTCGCACTCGGTGGATTTAGAGTTGACAACAACCACCACAAAGAAAGGCAAAAGTTAAAGCTTTTAACTTCGAACTTGTGATTCAGATCAAGTTTAAGTCAAAAGAGAATTGTCATTTACAAAAGTAAAAGAAATTTTCCCAACTATCAGGAAAGCCTTTAGTTTCCCGAAATATATACACATCTTGCTAAACTTGAGCACATTTCTTAAAAATCATATTTAAGCACATTTATTCTAATTCAGTCGCTATCAATCAATTCCTTTGTTAGATACACGTTAAGTCATTGATCTGTTGAGGCAAACAAAAATTAATGAGAAAGTCATTTGTGAAAGTAAGTTCTTGTTATGGCTGATCTCAAATGTTCTTAATTCCAGCTAAAAATTTAGAAGTTGTACATCTGTTAAGATATATTTTACTATAACACAAAATGTCTTTTCACGTGAAATTAGTATAAAAGTCGTGCTTGTAACTTTTTGTGATTAAGATTTTACTTTAAGTGCGTTATAACATTTATATTTTCACTATATTTTTAAATGTAGATTTATTTTTAAAACCTATTATTAGAGGCTCGTCGTAACGAGTCATTTACGTTGAGCTCATGCTAATGAAGCGGGGAAGAATGATCGTATAAATTGATTCTGTTTTGATAACAAATGAGTATATACACCATTATAAGCTCTTCCAAAGCCTAATTAACTTATTCTCATGGAGATGAATTAGGTCCCTTAGTCGAATTTTTCTTTTTACAAATCCGAAGATGATACATGCAGAAATTTAATTCCAACATCTGACGCAACTTGTTGGAACGTGTAAGTGAGCTTAATCATGAAATTTAACCAAATACCTAATTAAAACATAAAGCATATATTCACTGCAAGATGATCACTCAATTTCACTCATGTCGCTCATGCCAGAATCTCCCGTATTATACCCATCACTTCGAGGCAGTTAGATTTCAAGGAAAAAATTGAGGAAAGATCTATATCAACTCTAAAAGAACAATAGGCCATGCTGCAGAAATGAAAGAAGAGATGAAGGTCAAGGAAAAAGAGTGCGAAAAGGCAAAACAATCATCCAAGCTAATCGAAAAGAATTCCCGAATGCATGCAAAATGTGAGAGTTGATGCTTTGAGGCTGCGAGACTTACAACTTTGGAGAGAGGAAATTAAGCAACAAGAAAAAAGCCATACATAAAGTCGTGGACGTCGAAGAAGAAGTCGTGAGAATGAAGTCAAAATCCTGAAGGGAGAAGAGGGCAATGAATGATCAAAAAGAGTCCTCGGACTTTAAATCGCACTCTAAATGATTCAGATTGAAGGTCGCAATTTCCTCAACTCTAAAAGAGATTAAGATTTCCACGTCCCAGACCGTCTATGAGGAATCCATGTTCAGAATAGGAATATCAATTATGAACCACTAGAAGTCGAGGCGGTCGAGTAATTATGACCACCATAAGAGAGGCAGGTCCCTAAGATGTGCGGGTTCAATAGTAAAAAGGATCCTGAAGACCACTATGAGAACTACGAGTCCTTGATGATGGACATGGGGCATTGTGATGTCTTATTTTGTAAGATGTTTTAGACCTACTTGAAAATTTCGGCCCCTGTGTAATCTCATTTCTTGATGCCTCATTCAGTGAATTCTTACGAGCAATTGAAAATGAATATTACATGGCATTACACCCACCTTTATCGAAGGGAGAAAGACATTAGTTAATTTACTACAGACAGATGTAGAGATAGGTGTTAGAGACTATCTAGCAAGGTTTAAGGAGAAAGCTTGTTGGAAATTAATCTAACTTGTTTTGTTTAGTTGTTTTATTTATTATGTGAACCTGTATTCAGTTTTCGTGCTAGTAACTGAAGACCAGGACGTGTAGGTTGGTCGAGTAGTTTAGGAGTATTGCAGTAGTGGAGCAGTTGTAGGTGTCTAGTAGTTGTATGAGTTTAGCAGTTAGATATTAGAGTTTGCTATATATTTCTGTAAACGTATTGTATTCAGGTTTCTAAGGAGAATAACAAGGTTCTGGTTTTCTCTGCATATTAACATACACATTGAGTCTGTCTGTTTGTACTCGTCTGTTTATTCGACTGAGCCCGTGTGGCTATTCGACTGAGCCCGTGTGGCTATTCGACTGAGCCCGTGTGGCTATTCAACTGAGCCCGTATGGCTAATAATCTGAGCCCGTATGGCTATTCAACTGAGCCCGTATGGCTAATCAACTTACGACTACTTATGACTATAATAACGCTGGTTCATCATCCTCGACGACTGCCATGTTTACTTCCTGCTTCTTCTCTCTTCCCCGTGGTGATTTGCTACATTCTGATGCATAGTGTCCCAAGGTGTTACAGTTGTAGCACCTGATCCTACTCTTGTCACGGAAATAACCACCTTTAGTTCTCTGATTATGTGATGCCAAGAGAAGTTGTTGTCTGTCTGCGCTCTCAGACCTGCCCTTCATCCTCTCCTCGTGAGCTTTAAGACGACCCACTAACTCTTCAACCGTCATAGCTTTCATGTCTCCGAACTGTTCAATATTTGAAGCTATCTGCAGAAATTTATCAGGGACTGCACGTAGGATCTTCCTCACAACGCTTGACTCCTCCATCACTTCTCCAAGAACCCGTATGTTGGTCGCTATCCCGCTCAGTTTCATACAAAAATCATCGATTTTATCTGTCTCCGTCATTGTAAGAGACTCAAACTCTCCCTTTAACGTTTGTACCTTAGCCTCCTTAACTCGCTCTGCTCCTACACACATCGTTTTAATGGCTTCCCAAGCTTCCTTTGCGGTTTCTTTCTCAGCAATAGTCAGCAGTACTTCTTCTGGCACGCCTTGGTATATAGCTGCAAGAGCTATCTGTACTGTCCTCTCATCAGCAATAATCTTTGGGTCTCCTTCGATCGCACTCCAAACACCTTGAGCCTTCAAGAAAACTTTCATTTTCAAGGACCATGTTGTATAGTTACTTTTCGTTAGCATTGGATAGCTTAAACCCACCGAGCCTTCTTTCGTCTTGGTTATCTCCATGGTTTTGTTTATGTGTTTGGGTGATATTTAGGCATACAGAACCTGGTTGCTCTGATACCAAGTGTTGGAATTCAGAGCACAAACAGACGAGTACAAACAGACAGACTCAATGTGTATGTTAATATGCAGAGAAAACCAAGGGTGCTACAACTGTAACACCTTGGGACACTATGCATCAGAATGTAGCAAATCACCACGGGGAAGAGAGAAGAAGCAGGAAGTAAACATGGCAGTCGTCGAGGATGATGAACCAGCGTTATTATAGTCATAAGTAGTCGTAAGTTGATTAGCCATACGGGCTCAGTTGAATAGCCATACGGGCTCAGATTATTAGCCATACGGGCTCAGTTGAATAGCCACACGGGCTCAGTCGAATAGCCACACGGGCTCAGTCGAATAAGCCATACGGGCCGGAAGGATTGCTAGACAAGTTTAGATTATGGGGGAGATTGTTGGAAATTAATCTAACTTGTTTTGTTTAGTTGTTTTATTTATTATGTGAACGTGTATTCAGTTTTCGTGCTAGTAACTGAAGACCAGGACGTGTAGGTTGGTCGAGTAGTTTAGGAGTATTGCAGTAGTGGAGCAGTTGTAGGTGTCTAGTAGTTGTATGAGTTTAGCAGTTAGATATTAGAGTTTGCTATATATTTCTGTAAACGTATTGTATTCAGGTTTCTAAGGAGAATAACAAGGTTCTGGTTTTCTCTGCATATTAACATACACATTGAGTCTGTCTGTTTGTACTCGTCTGTTTGTGCTCTGAATTCCAACAAAGCTGACATGTTCACCAACTTGGATAAGATCAAATCCGCGGAATTCTTGGTGATAAAAGGTATGAAACTTAGATCGTCCTTACATCATATTCACCCTTAATTCTTGAACGATATATACTTGAGGGGGGGAAAGATTTGTAGAAAGATGGCATCGATTGGGGGACACAAATAAACCAAAAAATATCACCGAAGAATGGACGAGGACAATAGATACGAGCCTTGTCGATTTAGTTAAAATGAACGAAAGATAGATCGGAGATCCGAACGAAGACGAGATAGAAATCAAATGATATTCATTCCTTTTAATATCCAGTTCTCCAAGATTAATCTCTTTGAAATCAAGGGGAAGCCAAAAAAATATTAAAAGTTGAAAATTCCAGACTATAAATAGAATGGAGATATGTACAATGATAATCATGAAAATAAGGGGCATAATACTAACGAATGCTATAACATATATAACTGATTAAGAAGATGATTGAAGATGAAGAGCTGAACTAGTTTGTGAATGAATTTGGAAGAAGCGAGGCCCGAGAGAAGACAAGGGAAAAGCACTCAAAGAGTACGAGAGGTACCGAAGGGAGGTAAAGACAGTCTCGGAAGGGACATTATTATACCAAACTGGAAAAATAATGAGGAAGAAGTATGCTAGACAAGTCTACAATCTCTACTAAATAAGTTCGGCGAAAAAATCATTAACAAACACTTCAACAAAGAAGATTGTGAAGATGTTATTTAGCTGCACGAGGGCCCGTTGATTGTCAAACTAGTAATCCGACAGAATAAGATACGGAAGTTACTTGTTAATAGGGGTGGTGTGGTCTAACATCTTACACTAAAAAAGTGTCAAATGCTCACAAAATTTTTTGATGATGAATATAGGAAAATGATAACAGAAATTTATGTGATTTTCATCGGATAACAGATGTTTTGAAAATTTTGAACAATGATTTTGAACACGAAGAAAATTGAGGATTTTTTTTAATAATTTATTAGTGCACGATACACAGAGACATTTTGATAAATACCTATTGGTCTAAATTATAAAATAGATATTATCAAAATATATTTATTATATAATTTCTTTGTTATATATTTATATATTCAAAAGTTAATTATATGATAATTACTAGTAAAATTGATTTTAAATTTATTATAATATATATTGTCATGCTACTATTTTAAATGATCTAGATTTAAAAATAGTATCTTACTTAAAGAATTATTTAAAAAATTTCATGTGTGTGCATCGAATTTATTCCCGTACTGCGCAGTTTTAGTATTATCGTTCCCAGAATATCCAACTTCTCGTTCATCTCACTCATCTATTTCATTCTCTCTCTCCTCCACCCAACTTATCTCCTACATTTTTATTCAAAACAAATCGTAATGTATAATTTAATATTTCATATATATATATCTATATATATATATTTCATATATATATATATATTTCATATATATATATATATATATATTTCATATATATATATATATATATATATATATATATATATCTCTCTCTCTCTCTATATATATATATATATATATATATATATATATATATATATATAGAAAAGTTCTATGGAGACCACTTTTATTGGAGACCGTGAAGACCACTTATTTTCTGCAAGTGAAATATTGCATAAAAACATGCAAAACGTATAGTTTTGCACATCATGTTGTACAAAATCATTAATTCACTTTAAAATCTTGAATATCATATAAGTTTAGCATGTAGAACATTACAAAATGTTATATTCTACGAAATATATTTAGTTTGCAGGACATTGTTCAACTTGCAGAACATACAATATATACTTATGAAACATAGATGATCTTCAACAATTTTAATGACTATATGATATTTTGTTGAACATAGTTCACAAAATAATGTATTTTATAGTGTTTTGATTGCAGAACATAAGTGGTCTCCACGGTCTTTAATAAAAGTGGTCTCCATAAAACTTTACTCATATATATATATATATATATATATATATATATATATATATATATATTGTGACGCCCCCAGATCCGCATCCCGCAGATCTGACTCGTCACTAAGCATTTGGCTCAAAACAACACTTGCATTACATAATAATATCTTACAAAAAACTCTCGCCCCACAAGTCCAGGGTTGATCGTCTTACAATATTACTTCAAAGTCTAACTTGATTACATATTGGCAAGTCTGATTATAGACTATAATAACTACTGATAATACTACCCTGACAAAAAAAAAAAAACTACTGATAATACTACCAAGCGGCGTAATCTAGCAGCTTCAGTTTGGGTGGTGCGCCTTCTCCTTTCCCTTGCCAGTGCGGTTCTCTTTAGTCGTGCCATACTCACTTTTTACTGCTTAAAATAATATAAAGTAGATGCAAGAATGAGCAATCACATTGCTCAGCAAGTCCACATAGCACATAACAGCAAATAGCAGGATATGCGAGTACAATATCGAAGTCATCTCAAATCAAAGCAAAGAAGCAGATAACGCCAATCAATAGAACAATTTCAAAATAAGAAAATGCTGGTCTTCCACCTCTCGGTTACACTACATGGTCCGATCATAACCATTTCGTGCTTCCCGTTCTCCTGTGTAATCTTTGCAGTCTGATCGTCACTGCACAAGATACACCTCAAACTCTCATTTTTGCTAGCACAAGGGTTAACATTTGTAACCCTAAACTATCCAAACACAGCAGATAGTCAAGAAATTATCATCTCTCCCACGAATTTAATAAATTCGTGTTGACCAGCTTATTCAGAATCCTTCGAGTACACATCTTCCACTTCACTTCAACGAAGGAATGCGAACAATGCATCCTTTATTTATCAATCAAGAAGTTTCAAGATTTCGCAATGTCAAAGAAATATTGAGTATTATTAGGAGTATTTACTTCCGAACAAAGGAAGAACCCGAAATGAATAAAACTCTTAGTTTTGCCACTAATATTTGATATTAACTTGGTCAAGTCAATAACAAAACACATTTAAAATATTAAATACGCAAGAAGGTGTCATATAGGAAAAAGGGAATAGCGAACTTGTCTGGCGTCCTTAGCTTTATAATTAATGGCTCCGCTTTTCCAAATATTAAATAAGTATTCTCGTGTTTAGAATCTCCTTTCCTCTTCACAGTTACCTTGATTCTTGCCTTAGTTAGATATATTTTTTTCCTGAGCCATTCGTTTTTTGGCCTCTTTATATAGACGTAGCTAATCACAATTAACTTCTTAATGCCTAATTAATTAAATCTTAATTATTACATTACTTGGGCACTACAGAATACAACTTGGGCACCACACAATAATCTTGGGCACCAAGTTTGTCTTGGTTCAATTTTCGATGTACCCGCTCGGCTCGTTTATTTTGGTTATTCTCGGTCCGTTTTTGGTCATTCTTCGGATAATTTCCGAAACTAAAATAAAATAAATATGTAAATACCGAATAAAATATTCATACAAATATATATTATTAATTATTATAATATTTCTGGATCGATTTCTAAATTAATAAAAATATAGAGATAAAATAATTATCTCATTCAAAACATAATATTGGCTCCTGAACCGGTAACTAAATAAATACTCGAGGCTGTATCTATTTTTCGTACAAACAAAATTCTAAATACCTGGCCCGCACAATTTAACGTTACGTGTTTTCTAAAAATCCATTCTCAACTACGATATATCAATATTTTATAAATTTTATTAAATCAGAGGATAATAATGTGGCTCTTTTCGTTAAATAAATAATTAAGCTAACCAGCTATATTTTTTGTACTAGTGAATATAATATTAAAAATTTCCGCGTCTACTAATCATATTCATTTAAATGAATATTCTAATATTCTCGTACTCATATAAATTAAGTCCCGGCCATACCAAATATTACTTCTCTATATGAGAATTTAAGTAGTCGTAATAATCCGTGCTATAATTTGAATAAATCTATCTTGGACTAGAAAATATTTTTGGCATGTAAATTAGTTAAATTAAATAATTTCACACTTACGTAGTTGCAAATTTCTCGGTTGTTACATTCTTCCCTCCTTAAGGGATTCCGTCCTCGGAATCTCGATTAGTGCCGAACAACTCTGGGTAATTCTTTCTCATTTCTTCCTCTAACTCCCACGTAGCTTCTTCAACAGCTTGATTTCGCCATATTACTTTAACTAACTTGACTTACTTGTTCCTCAACTCCTGAATTTTTGAATCTACTATCTCTACTGGTTGCTCTTCGTATGTTAGATCAGGTTGAATATTTACTGGCTCGTAGTTCAAAACATGGCGGTTGTCTGTCTTATAAACTTTTAACAAGGATACATGGAAAACATCGTGGATGTGTTGTAAATCCGGGGGTAAGGCCAATTGATAAGAAACACTTCCTACTTTTCTCAAAATCTCAAATGGTCCTATATATCTCGGATTTAACTTACTTCTTTTTCCAAATCTAATTACTCCTTTCCAAGGTGATACTTTCAGAAGTACTTTTTCTCCTACATCAAAGGCTTTCTCATTTCTTTTTAAGTCTGCATATTTCTTTTGCCTATCTTGAGCTGCAACCAATCTTTTCCGTATTTTCTCAATTGATTGTTTAGTATGTTGAACTAGCTCTGGTCCTAAAATCTTTTTCTCTCCAACTTCATCCCAGCAAAGTGGTGATCTACATTTTCTACCATATAATGCCTCAAAAAGGGCCATTCCAATACTAGCGTGATAGCTGTTGTTATAAGAAAACTCTACTAAAGGTAAGTGATCATCCCAACTTCCTTTGAAATCCAAAGAACAAGCTCTTAATATATCCTCTATAGTCTGGATTGTCCTTTCACTTTGTCCATCTGTTTGAGGGTGGTATGCAGTACTTAGGTTAAGCCTAGTTCCAAAGCATTCCTGAAATGCTTGTCAAAATCTTGATGTAAATCTAGCATCTCTATCCGAAACAATTGATATTGGCACTCCATGTTTAGACACAACTTCATTCATGTACATTTTCACCAGTCTCTCGAGGGTGTACTTTTCACTAATAGGGAGAAAATGCGCAGATTTTGTCAATCTATCAACAATTACCCAAATAGCGTCATGATTTGCTCGAGTCCTAGAAAATCCTACTATGAAATCCATGGTGATATGTTCCCATTTCCATTCTGGGATCTCTAGTGGTTGCAACAATCCACCAGGTCGTTGATGCTCAGCTTTTACTTTCTGACATGTTAAACATTTACTCACCCAGTCAGCAATCTCTCTTTTCATATTAGGCCACCAATAATTTCTCTTTAAATCTTGATACATTTTGGTGCTTCTTGGGTGTATTGAATATTTTGACTCGTGAGCTTCACTCAGAATATCCCTTTTAAGATCTATCAGGTTAGGAATCCAAATTCTATTGGCAAATGTAATTCCTTTTTCATCTTTAACACTTAAGTACTCATCACCAGTCAATTCAGATCGTCTTTCTTTAATCATTAATTCCTGACTCTTTTTGATTCTTTCTATTAGTTCTGGTTGTACTAACATCTCATAAATCCTTCCCTCCTTATGCTCCGAATCCTTAATTTCCAATTCTAACCTTCCCGTTTCCTTAATCAATTCCTTTGGTAGAGACATCACATTGATTCTTTCTTTTCTACTTAAAGCATCAGCAACTACATTCGCTTTCTCTGGGTGGTAGTTAATTGTACAATCATAATCCTTTATCAATTCTAACCATCTTTACTGTCTCATGTTCAACTCTTTCTGAGTAAACAGATATTTTATTTTTTATGATCTGTAAATATCTCACACTTCTCACCATATAAGTAATGACGCCAAATCTTTAAAGCAAACACTATAGCAGCTAACTCTAGGTCATGGGTAGGGTATCTCAACTCGTAATCCATAAGTTGCCTAGAAGCGTATGCTATCACTTTTCCGTGTTGCATCAGCACACATCCTAGTCCCTTATGAGATGCATCACTATAAATCATAAAGTTTCCTGTCTCATCATAAAGTTAATACCGGTGTCGTTGTAAGTCGCTTCTTTATTTCCTGAAAACTTTCCTCGCACTTAGGGGTCCACTCAAATTTCTCTTCTTTCCAAGTCAATTTAGTCAAAGGAGTTGTAATCTTAGAGAAATCTTTCACAAATCTTCTATAATATCCTGCTAATCCAAGAAAACTTCTTACCTCTGTCGGGGTCCTAGGCCTATCCCAATTCGATACTGCCTCAATCTTTGCAGGATCTACTGATATTCCTTCTTTAGAAACGACATGTCCTAAAAACTGTACTTGTTCCATCCAAAACTCACATTTTGAAAATTTAGTATATAACTTTTCTTTCCACAAAGTTTCCAAAATTATCTTAAGATGTTCAACATGTTCTTCCTTCGTCTTAGAATAAATCAAGATATCATCAATAAAAACAATGATAAACTTATCTAAGTACTTTTTGAATACCCTATTCATAAGATCCATAAAAGCTGCAGGGGCATTAGTTAATCCGAAAGGCATTACTAGAAACTCATAGTGCCCATATCTAGTCCTAAAGGCCATCTTAGGTACATCTTCGGGTTTGATCTTCAATTGATGGTATCTAGACCTCAAATCTATCTTTGAAAAATAAGATGCTCCCTTTAAATGGTCGAACAAATCATCAATCCTAGGTAAATGATACTTATTCTTAATTGTCATCTTATTTAACTCTCGATAATCAATACACAATCTCATGCTTCCATCTTTCTTTTTGACAAACAAAACAGGGGCTCCCCACGGGGACACACTCGGCCAAATCACTCCCTTATCTAGCAATTCTTGCAATTGGGTTGCTAATTCTTCATTTCTGCTGGTGCCATTCTATAAGGGGCTTTAGATATTGGTGCCATACCAGGGACAAGATCAATTGTGAATTCTATTTCTCTATCAGGCGGTATTCCGGGTAATTCCTCGTGAAACACATCTTTGTATTCTTTTACTACAGGAATTTCATCAATCTTAGGGCTTGAATTATTTATGTCTACTACATGAGCTAAATACGCTTGACATCTTTGTCTAAGAAATCTTTTGGCTTGGATAATTGTCAAAAATTTTCTAGCTTGCTTTTGACCTCTCACCATGACTCGCTTTCCATTAGCACCTTTCAAACTCACACGTTTTCTTCTACAGTTTATTTGTGCATCATATTTTGTTAACCAATCCATTCCAAGAATCACATCAAACTCCCCCAGTTTAATAGGGATAAGATCTATCACAAAGTTCTGTTTTTGAACTAATATTTCACAGTTTGGGCACACCTGATCTACCGTGATTACTTCTTGATTAGCTATTTCTATATTCATCACTTCTCCTAAAGGTATAGATTCCATTCCTAACTTATGCATAAATCAAATAGAAATAAAAGATCTACTTGCTCCGGAATCAATTAACACACAGGCATTTTCAGAGTTTACTAGGAGCGTACCTGATATGACATCATTATCCACCATAGCATCCTTCAGGGTCATGTTGAGGGTTCGCGCAGTTGGCTTGTTGCTCTTGATCTATGGTGGTGCAGGTAGTTTTGGTGCAGCACTCTCTTTCTGGGTTTGTCTACACTCTTTCGCCACATGTCCTTTCTTTCCACAATTGAAACAAAAGTAATTGACTTCTCCTAACTAGTAATTGACTTCTCTTGACAGGCAGAGGCGTAATGACCTTTCTTTCCGCAATTATAACAAGTAGTGGACTCTCGATAACATGGGGTGGATGTTTCTTTCCACAAGTCGTACAATCTGGCAATGGAGGTCTTCCTTGTAACACATTTGCAGTTTGTGCAGTCCTAAACCTTTGACTCCTCTCTTGATATTGTGACCCTTCTCTCCTTATAAAAGGTTTCTTCATACTCGAATTCCAAGGTTTCTTTCCAGAGTTCTAACTACTTTGTGGGGTCTTTCGCTTCTTATCGCCTTTTTCTTTGTTATAAAGCTCACTCCCTGACTCTACAATAAAAGCCTTATGTACTGATGTTGCGTAATTAGTGATTTCGAAGACAGCGACTCTATTTTGGATCTAGGGCTTCAAGCCTTGCTGAAAACATCTAGCCTTCTTCTCGTCCGTATCTACTTGATGCAGAACGAACCTAGAAAGCTCGGTAAATTTAGCCTCGTACTCTGCTACAGACATATTTCCCTGTTGGAGCTCCAGAAACTTGAGCTCCATTTGATTCTCTAAATGCTTAGGAAAGTATTTTTCTAGGAATAAATCAGTAACCTAGCCGAAGATATAATACTAGATCCCACTAATACTCGCTTAGCTTCCCACCAATAATTAGTTTCACCTTTAAGCATAAAAGCGGCAAAGATAGTTTTCTTCTCTTCTTCTACACCGACTATCTCAAAAGTCTTCTCTATCTCTCGTAGCCATATTTTGGCTTCAACGGGATCTACTGTCCCTTTGAATTCTGGGGGTTGCAAAGATTTGAAAGATTTGAAAGAAATAGTGGGTTTAGTAAGCTGACTTGAAGAACTCTTCTCTGAGTTAGCTTGAAAATTTTGTTGAAGAAAATCAACAAATATTTGAACAGGGTTGGGTTGGGGTTGGAATCTCGGTGGAACTTCAGGGGTTGACTCATCAACTGGGTTGTCATTTGGATTTGAACTCATCTTGATTCTATTAAGAAGAGACAAAACGTGTTAATAATTTTCATCAGAGTGTATAAAAATCATGGTTACTTGAAAGTAAAACAGGGTGCAATTTTTAAAACTCAGTACATAAGTTGAAAATAAGTTTGAATGTCTTATTTAAAAAGAGAATTTGTATCAAAGTTGCATATTTTTGAAAACTTTTTAAAGAAATCTGCAAAACTTAAGTGTCATTGAAAACCCTTTGAAAACAAATAATTAGTCATTTTGAAGATATTTTCTTTTTATTCCTATTTTTAGAAAAATCTTCCGGTTAAAAATTGATATGCAAAATATCTGACAATAATGAACAGGTTGAAAGTAAATGACAAGTCGAGGGTACAAACAAACAGAAAGCAAATAACAACAAAACTTATAAGCGAAAACATCATAAAGGTGGTCATAATTTTCGAAGCTTTAAGAGTACAAGTCATGATAGAAACAAAAATACATCTGATCATGCCATTCCCACAACATCATATCTAATCTGACTATAACTATACAAAAGGGTCCTAACTACAACACTACTTCCAGATATGTATATAGATCGATACTACAGCATCTGCATCAAAATAAAAGATAGTGCACGATACTCTAGTCGATGCTATCCAGTGTCTAAAAGTCTACTAAGAACATCAAAAACTATATCTGGGATACACACAGCTACATGTGTTATCCCCCAAAAGTAAAGACTATACATATACAGCTAGTCTACTAGTAGAATATCTCTGACACTCGGCGCAGGAACTTAGCAAATGCCCTATCCACCATCATCGAGATCATAGGGCCGCTAACAAGGCCAGAACTGGTAGAAGGAACTGCCTGCATATCCACTCGGAGTCCCTGAAACACTGATATAGCAATCTGGTACATGATCTCTGAACCAGTATCCCGGGCCAAGAAGCCTGGCCTCGCAGGATCAAATAAAGGATCCTGCGATCCCTGGAAACCAGCTCTCATCTGATGCACAGACTCTCTCACCTGTAGGTACCTCTGAACCAAAGACTGGTGCTCAAATGGTGGTAGAAAGTCGAAAGCAGGAAGTGCAGGATCAGGAATAGGGGGTGGTCCCTCAAACTGAGTAGGTGCAGTCATAGGCGCATGGACAGGAACAATAATGGGTGGTACAGAAGTGATAGGAGTCGGTAGAGGAGTAGTGGATACAGGTGGAGGTATAGGTGTATCTACAGTAGCAGCTGATACAAAGGTCTCAAACTGATAATGATCCATAACTCTGGGGATGTCATAGGTGTAAGGATAGGGAGTAGGCTCGAACTGACTAAGTAACTCAGGAATAATAGGATCCTCCCTCTCAAGAACTGGCTCGGGGATAGTAGGTGCAGGAACAGTATCTGAAGGGGTCGAGGTCAACTCGGGCAATGGTGGATCAAGATCTAGTAACTCTATGAATTCAGTATCATCAGAAACCAGATCGACAATCTCTAGAGCAGGTGGCTCTATAATCTGGATCGAGGAATCATCAAAGTCAATGTCTATAACCATAATGTCTGATGATGAGTCACTAGAACCACTATCCATAACCATCACATCCATAGATGGATCGCTATCATAAGTAGAGTCAGTATCCATAGACATAACCTCCAAAGTAGAAGTAGAATCACTGCTAATCTCTATCTAAGAGGAGTGGTCTGTATCGGAATCTCCCTCGTACCCTGACATCCAAACAACAAATAAACATTATTACTACCGATTATACGATTGCTCGTAACTATATATATATACTTACAGGGTTTACTAACCCCTTGCGTATGTACTCTAACATACGGGATAGGTTCAACGAGGGTACCTATCTTAAACTTTGTGTCGTACTCGCTAGTTATATTTCTAGGGTTTCTCAAATCCTAAGGATATAACTATAGCTCTGATACCAAACCTGTGACGCCCTCAGATCCGCTTCCCGCAGATCTGACTCGTCACTAAGCATTTGGCTCAAAACAAAACTTGCATTACATAATAATATATTACAACAAACTCTCGCCCCACAAGTCCAGGGTCGATCGTCTTACAATATTACTTCAAAGTCTAACTTGATTACATATTGGCAAGTCTGATTACAGACTATAATAACTACTGATAATACTACCAAGCGGCGTAATCTAGCAGCTTCAGTTTGGGTGGTGCGCCTTCTCCTTTCCCATTGCCAGTACGCGTTTCCGGGCGGTTCTCCTTAGTCGTGCCATACTCACTTTTTACTGCTTAAAATAATATAAAGTAGATGCAAGAATGAGCAATCACATTGCTCAGCAAGTCTACATAACACATAACAACAATTAGAAGGATATGCGAGTACAATATCGAAGTCATCTCAAATCAAAGCAAAGAAGCAGATAACGCCAATCAATAGAACAATTTCAAGATAAGAAAATGCTGGTCTTCCACCTCTCGGTAACACTACATGGTCTGATCATCCCGTTCTCTTGTGTAATCTTTGCAGTCTGATCGTCACTGCACAAGATACACCTCACACTCTCATTTTTGCTAGCACAAGGGTTAACATTTGTAACCCTAGACTATCCACACACAGTAGATAGTCAAGAAATTATCATCTCTTCCACGAATTTAATAAATCCGTGTTGACCAGCTTATTCAGAATCCTCCGAGTACACATCTTCCACTTCACTTCAACGAAGGAATGCGAACAATGCATCCTTTATTTATCAATCAAGAAGTTTCAAGATTTCGCAATGTCAAAGAAATATTGAGTATTATTAGGAGTATTTACTTCCGAACAAAGGAAGAACCCGAAATGAATAAAACTTTTAGTTTTGCCACTAATATTTGATATTAACTTGGTCAAGTCAATAACAAAACACATTTAAAATATTAAATACGCAAGAAGGTATCATATAGGAGAAAGGGAATAGCGAACTTGCCTGGCGTCCTTAGCTTTATAATTAGTGGCTCCGCTTTTCCAAATATTAAATAAGTATTCTTGTGTTTAGAATCTCCTTTCCTCTTCACAGTTACCTTGATTCTTGCCTTAGTTAGATATATTTTTTTCCTGAGCCATTTGCTTTTTGGCCTCTATTTATAGACGTAGCTAATCACAATTAACTTCTTAATGCCTAATTAATTAAATCTTAATTATTACATTACTTGGGCACTACAGAATACAACTTGGGCACCACACAATAATCTTGGGCTCCAAGTTTGTCTTGGCTCAATTTTCAATGTTCCCGCTCGGCTCGTTTATTTTGGTTATTCTCGGTCCATTTTTGGTCATTCTTCGGATAATTTCCGAAACTAAAATAAAATAAATATCTAAATACCGATTAAAATATTCATACAAATATATATTATTAATTATTATAATATTTCTGGATCAATTTCAAAATTAATAAAAATATAGAGATAAAATAATTATCTCATTCAAAACATAATATTGGCTCCTGAGCCGGTAACTAAATAAATACTCGAGGCTGCATCTATTTTTCGTACAAACAAAATTCTAAATATCTGGCCCGCACAATTTAACGCTACGTGTTTTCTAAAAATCCGTTCTCAACTACGATATATCAATATTTTATAAATTTTATTAAATCAGAGGATAATAATGTGGCTCTTTTTGTTAAATAAATAATTAAGTTAACCAGCTATATTTTTCGTACTAGTGAATATAATATTAAAAATTTCTGCGTCTACTAATCATATTCATTTAAATGAATATTCTAATATTCTCGTACTCATATAAATTAAGTCTCGGCCATTAGGGGTGTGCATGGTGCGGTTTGGTGCGGTTCCGGACATTAACCGTAACCAAACCGTTAAATGCGGTTCGGTTCGGTTAATTATCATTAATCGTAACCACACCAATTAAAACGGTTTTTCGGTTGCGGTTAACCATTAGTCGGTTGCGGTTTTTTTCAGTTTTTCTATTGTTGTCCATAATAATTTTTTTTTTTAAATATAAATTTTTTATAAACATGTACAGTATGTTCGGTTACTCATGTTTCCATATATGAGGATATCGGAAATATTGCATACTTTCATCTAAAAAAACTTAATACACAATTAAAACTAAAACATACATATTTCAACAAGAAATTAGATGATGTCAAATCAATATAATTATCCAAAATTAACTAATCATAAAATTCAAATAAAAAGTCTTCAAAAAGTACATAAATAAAAAGAATAGAATAGGTTTCATAATAAAATTTGATTAGCAGATTAACAAAATAAATATTTCTGCTTTGTGGCAAACTACAGTAGTCCTAATCTTTGAGTAAGCGCTCCTCCAAATATTTGGGTGCCATTTTAGTTATTTAAGTGACTCAGTAAGTGAGTGTCTCTGGACAGGAAGCCTCGATATAAAATAAGATGTGAAGTGTAAAAATGATTGAGGTGTTTTATTACTATTATTAATATATATATATATATATATATATATATATATATATATATATATATATAATATATATATTATATATACTATTATTAATATAGGGATAGGATCAAATAAAAACTTTTTTAAGTTACAAACTTACAAACTTTTTTTTATTCTCCCATCGTGTTAATCCTTAGTTATAGAATGTATCCATGTTGAAAATTCTTGAAAAATCATCACAATTTTTAGAAAAAACGCGTAAATAAATTGTGCATTCAACACATTTGTAACTGGGGTTCAACATCGGTTGTTGAACACTAATTATCATTATGTTGAATATATCTAAAAAGATGCTTAAACTATACCTCTGGGGTTTGGGTGGGGTTTAGAAACATAAATATTAGTTAATTAATATGTTTAACATATTTTTTACATTGAAAAATTAGTTTATGTACTTCTCCGACATGATTTTAATCGATGTTCAACAAAATATGTTAAAAAAATGTTGAACTCAAATTATATATGTGTTGAACGCATAAAGTTTGTAAGTTTGTAACAGAACCCACCCCTATTAATATATATATGTATATATATATATATATATATATATATATATATAAAACCAGTATCGAACAGTATGATGAATCTAGATAATATTAAAAAAATACTTAGATGGAACAGTTAGAATAAGTTTTGACGATAGTCATAATAGAAAACCATTTTTATTAGAAGAAATTTGTTCTAGATCTGAAGTAGCTTCTAGGAAAGATTCTGAACTTCTTAGTAAAACAAATATTAGTAACATAAAAATAAAGGGTATTATAAATGAAGGACAAACTAGTCAAGCCTATTATAATAACTCTGAAGAAGATATTCTTAGTAAAACGAATATTAGTATTAGTAACATAAAACTAAAAGAAAGACAACCTAATCAATCCTACTATAATCACTCTGAAGAAGATGGTCAATTATCTCCCACACCAACAGATTTTGAACCTATTAATCACCAACTACGTGTTATTAATAAAGAAAATAAAATCAATTGGGAATATTTAACAGAAGATTTTAATTCAAAAGAAAATAAATTAAAAAGACACCAATTTAGAGAAAATCATAGTCATGATGAAAGAGAAAAAATAGTTAATAAATGGAAATCTTTCTTAACAAAAGAAAAATTAAATATTACCTTTTATCCTTGGTATAAAAGATATTATGGTAAATGTAACGTAATTACTAAAAATCAGTGGATTAAAGAAGATAAATCAAAAGTCTCATCTAGTCATCCCCCAATGGAAACAATAATAATTCCAGTCATGAATATTGAGATAAAAGGATCACCTTTCAAGATATCCGATAATATTAATGATGAAAAGAAAGTTATAGAACAAAATAATTTCACAAATCAATATCTAGCGTCATAGGTAAACAATTAGATAAAATTGAAGATAAGATTAAAGATCCAAATATTAAACAATATCTAGATATAGGAAATATTAAAGAAGATTATGAAGAAAAACCTTTAATAAATTTACCTAGCAAAAGAAACAATTTAAGTTTACCTAGTAAAGACAAAGAACTAAATAAAATATTAGATAAATTATTTAAAAAGCTAGACATCCCTGAATCCAGTAAAACAATAAAAACATTAGGGTATTATGAAAGTTCTGATGATAGTGAAGATTCCACAAATCATGAAATAGAAAATCAATTTAATAAATTTAAGCTTTAATAAATCAAAAGATTGGTATACCAAGCCAACCCCTCCCGACTTATTATTTGAAGAAAGAAATCTAGATAATCAATTTTCAGTTTCAGCTAATAAAATGTATGAATGGAATATAGATGATCTTAGTGAACAGGAGATATTAAATAAACCAAATCATATGTCTATGGTCGCTAATAGTTATACAACAAAATTTAATCATTTAAACCAAAGTGATATTGTTGAAATATTAACTAATGGTTTCACAGGAACCCTTAGGTCCTGGTGGGAAAAACATCTCACCGAAGAAACTAGGATTAATATTACTAATGCTTATCAATTAGACAATGATGGGCAACCCATATTTGAAGAAACAACTGGTTACCTAGCAGATGGAGTCAATACACTAATTTATACAATAATAAAACACTTCATTGGAACACCTAGTAATATTACTGAAAGAATACATGATCAACTGAGTAATTTAGCCTGTCCAACACTAAGTGATTTTAAATGGTACAAAGACGTTTTTATGTCCAGAGTTATGATGAGAGAAGATAGTAATAAACCATACTGTAAAGAAAAATTTGTTAATGGTCTTCCAAATTTATTTGCACATAAAATACAAGAAGAATTAAGTAAAAATTCAGAATTTTTAAATTATGATGATTTAATGTACGGAGAAATAATAAGTCAAATACAAAAGATAGGAATGAAAATGTGTATTGATCACAAGATCACTAAGCAAGTTAATAAAGATAAAAACAAAGCTAAGTATGAGTTATGAACTTTCTGTGAACAATATGGTTTACCCCCTATAGCTTCGGTTCGGTTAATTTCGGTGCGGTTTTAGTTTAAAACCGAAAATAAAACCGCACCATTAATTTCGGTTTTTTTATTTCGTTTATTTTCGGTTTTATTTTCGGTTTGGTTTTTCTCGGTGTGGTTTTTCGATTTTTTCAGGTTTTTTTTGCGGTTTCGGTTTTTTCTGCTCACCCCTACTGGTCATACCAAATATTACTTCTTTATATGAGAATTTAAGTAGTCGTAATAATCCATGCCATAATTTGAATAAATCTATCTTGGACTAGAAAATATTTTTGGCATGTAAATTAGTTAAATTAAATAATTTCACACTTACGTAATTGCAAATTTCTCGGTTGTTACATATATAAATATTAATTTTATTTTTTAAAATATATTCACTCTAGTTATATTATTATTTCAAGTTTTTATTTATATTTTAAAATCGCTAAATCAATTTAAATTTTCTGACATGTCACTAATTTTTAGACAGTTTTTAATATAATGATAAAAAACAATATTTATAATTAAAATTTTTTAAGTTATTGTTATTATATTAATTTGTAGTGAATTGTCAAATCTGACTTTTGAGTGAGTAGCTTTTTAGTGGATTGTCAATTTCAACCTTTTTTAAAAAAAAAAATTATTAACTTTCCAATGCGTTGTCACTTCAAAAATTTTCAGTGTGTTGTATCGTCAAATTATTATTGCTTGTATGAAAATATTCTATAGATAACATTCATCGAAGTTCAGAATCCAACTAACTCCTCATCTAGATTTTAAATTTCTATCATCATGAATATTTTCATACTTAAAGAAATCGCAAGATCTATTAAAATATATGATTTAGGTGTTGCTAATGATGTTCAAGACTATATCATCATGAGTAAGAAACATATGGAGATGTGGTCGATGAGATAGACAATGACAAGCAAGATGATTTAGATGACGAGCAATATGATTTAGACGACGAGTAAGAGCATATTCCAATTGCGCATCGGTTCACAACTGTAGAAATTAACGTGTCATTGGGTAGAAATTAACTGTAGAAATTAATTCACTCAACAATGATTTATTTGAAGATCAAAATTTTGCAGATAAACAAACTGCAATTAGTGCTATGAAAGCATATCACATTTCTTGAATTGAACTCGACCCGAAATCCGATTAAAACTCGATAAAAACCCGTTACAAAATATTATATATGTGTGTGTTAAATGTAACGTATATATATTGAAATATTATGAATTATTAAATATGTATATTTTACATGCACAATAAAAAATTTACATTCATTTCTTCATTATTTTATTTTTCTTAATTGTTATACATTAAATAAGAAAAATATAATAATGTATAAAAGATAAGTTGAATGATTGTATAAAATTAAATTAATATATTTCATGTGTTTATTGTACTAAATGAAATCTGTGAAACTTTTTTTTATATTTCTAAATTATTATTTAAATAATACGAAATCATAAAAGAAATAGTGACAAGAGGCTCTAAAATAGTCCGATATATGAAGCGATCGATCTTGATCTTACCCGAACACAAAGTCAAAATACAACCCGGTTATTAGTTTTGGTTGCATCTATCTCCATCTTCCTTCTTTGAATTCTTCAACACCCCCGTCAGATTCATCATGAATGCTGAGTAGTAAGTTTTCTCGCACACCCCTTTATTTTTTCATCTTGTAATTCGTTGTATCTTCAACACATGATGTTTAGTTATGTAAAATTCGTGAAATGGGCTTCAATTTTGATCTTATTTGATGGGTTGACTTGATTTCGATTCCTGATATGCTTTATGATACATCTGGATTCTGGGGTTTTTTTGGTTGTTGGTAGATGGAGATGTTAAAGGTTTTAATTGGATTATTATTGTGTGAATATTATACTTTATTTGTTTTTTCCAATTTGGTTTCTGATGAATGGATCTATGTCTGTGTGATAGAGGTGTATTTTTTCATAATTTGCTTTCTGGGGATGTGAATTATTTTGGATGTTATAATATGGTCGAGGATATTAGGTAATTTTTCTGGTGTGAAAATGTTCTCTTTTTGTGGTTATTATCGATTTATTTTAGTTTCTAGTGTATTTTTGGCCTGTGCCGCCATATATATATGTGTATTTGTAGCCATTTGGGGACTGAATGAGCTATATGACCCCCAACCTTGGGGAGTATGGCGGCTTTTATTATCAATAAAATTGGGGATATGTTGATGATTGTTGGTTGAACTTTATACGTAAATAAAGTAGCTAATGTTATAACCGCCTATGAATTTGTTTTGAAGAATTTGGGTATCCTGTAGTGTACTAATCATCACCCTTCGGAAACTGTAATTGTAGCGGTCAAATGTCTAAAGAGTTGCAATTGCAAACTTATAAGGAAGTTTTGAGGGTAGGTGAGATAATGTGGTGCATATTCTATCTTTCTTTGTTATAAAAGACATTTTCTGAGCCTCATAATGATGGAAAGAACTTGTTGCGGTTCAAATTATCAAACTAATAGTATGTCAATACTTCCGTGTATACTATACTTTTTGTATGAAACATAGAAATTTTCGTGTAGATGAAAATATCAACTTAAAGAAACACCATCTCCTATACTTCTATGTAGAAGAATTCCATGATGATCTGACAAAATCGAAAGCTTAGTAGGTTGCCATATTATTGTGCTCTAATTTCTTTTGCAACATCATCCCTTGTAACCGCAAATTGTTTTTGGAGAAGCGACTGCTTATAGTTTTGTAAGATCAATTATTTGAGTTTATAAAAAATAATTGAACTATTGTATAGAAATTTATGCATACTTCTTACTTATTATATGAATGACTTTTTTCTTCTTCAAGATAAGCCATAAAATTGTTGCATAATGGTCCTTAATATCTTTTGCAGTGACTATCTTTTCAAGCTTTTGCTTATTGGTGATTCTGGTGTTGGCAAATCATGTCTCCTCCTGAGATTTGCTGTAAGTTGTTCTGACTTCTAAAATTTTTATAAGAGCTCAGGCCTTTATTAGTTGAAAGGAAAAATTGATAAGGTTATCAGAGAGGACCCATGATAGCTTTGCTCTGATTGTGTTCCCCCACAAGTGGCAGCTTTAGTGGATACGAAATACTAGCAGATATATAGTTATTTACTTATATTCAACATTATATAAAATTTCCCAACTGTATTCCACTTTTTAAAAACTATAAATATGGATCATCATATGCAGATACCTTATTAGATGCATCTGTGAATTTCTCTTTTATCTAGTGCTGTAAATTATAATGATGAGTTGATGACCTATAAAAGGAAGATATTGTAAAGAAATCTGTTTAGGCGACGAATATGTAAGTTTAGTCTTCTTTTGTGCACACCGGTTCTGCTATCAAAATGGATTCTGTTTTAGACAATGCTTAGGTTTTGTTTTTGCATATTCTATTTTATTATCTTCAGCAGATGTTATTTTTAATATTGTATGACTAACACACCCAACGTATTTATGCCTTTCTTGTTCATTGCATCTATTGATAAAGGAATATCATTATAAGCTGTTGCAACCAGATACTTTATAGAACTGTTGATTAGTAGTCAGTGGTCAAGGTCTCTATCTACACCCCTGGTAATCTCTAGTTGGCTCTGTACTGTCTTGATTCTGTTGAGCGCCAATGCCAAAAAAGTCTTTCCACTTAATCGGTTTAATAACCCATGCTTGTAATTTACAAGTGGTTGTGTGAGCAATAAACAGTCAGATAAAGCTGCATCTATTTGTTGCTCTAGGAAGTGGTTTCCACTTGCAATTTAATGCACTTATCATTCTTTCTTACTCATGGCTTCTAGAATCTTATGTAGTTAGATGTTACATTGTGTCTTTGATTTAGTCTGAGGAGCATCTTTGATGTAATTCATGTTACTAAATGTCATAGATCGTTTCCATTAAGACCACGTCTTTACATTTTTAGAGATTTTTCACTTCAATTTTACTAAGATTATTTGCTGCCATATAAAGTTGAGTGTCTATGTATATCACCATTTTAACTGCATTTCTGCATATCAGAAGTCCCTTTGTCTTTTTTTCAATAATATTTAAGCAATTTTATTATTTTTAGTTTTAGTAGTATTAACTGTCAGTCGATGAGAATTAAATTTATCATGGTGTTCACTGAAATCTACTACTGTAAATGAAAAAGTCGTATTTTCTCCATGATAAACTAAACAGTGTAAATGCAGTGCATATTTGAATTTGTCCCTCCTTTCTGTAAGGGTCTATTTTGTAAATTGTGCAGTATTATTTCTAGATCAATTCTTTTTGGTGTCTTAGGAGTTGTTCTAGGAAGGAACTTGAGGTGTGCATACTGACTTTCCTAGTTTACAATAATGGGGGTTTTATTGGAGACATGCTGATAAAATGTTTCACTGCTCACAGTAGTTACCAGTTCCTGCAAGCATTGAATCACTTAGTCTTGTGCTTTGTGTATTTATTATGGTTCTGTACTGAGGTTCTCTATGATAAATGAACTGACAACTGCTCCTGTTTTCTTGGCCAACACAGGATGATTCATACTTGGAGAGTTACATTAGCACTATTGGAGTTGACTTTGTAAGTAGATTCTCTTTAACCAGTTACTTTCTGATACTTTGTTATATTTTCACAAGTGTTGTCAATCTTGTGTAGAAAATCCGTACTGTTGAGCAAGACGGGAAGACAATTAAACTTCAGATTGTAAGCTTTTACTTTAATATTTTTAATTGATGCTTGGAATGGACATTGTGATCTCCCATCTTGTTGGTGTCTGTTTACTGAGATTGAAAAAATGGCAATATCTTCATTGATGGGGAGGATAGTAAAAGATACAGTCTTTAGAACCTCATATTATACTCTACTAAAACACTGAACTAATACTTCTTTGTTTAGTGGGATACTGCAGGGCAAGAACGTTTTAGAACAATAACTAGCAGCTATTACCGTGGGGCACATGGTATCATAGTGAGTAACATATACATTTAGGGATCTATAATCTTATTTGGTGGTTCTTTATACTGTATATTACTCTTCAAAAGACCTAACACTTTACATTGGCTTTACTCGTAAAGGTTGTTTATGATGTGACTGACCAAGATAGCTTCAATAATGTTAAACAATGGCTGAGTGAAATTGATCGCTACGCAAGTGAGAATGTCAATAAACTTCTTGTTGGGAACAAGTCTGACCTCACTGCGAATAAAGTAGTTTCATATGAAACAGCCAAGGTATACAAACTCCCAGTCAGGTTATGGCTGTTATTATTGTAAACAAAAAAATAAATGTTTAGCTTTTTACATGGGAATCTATTTGTTATTCTTAAAGGTTTCTGCATTTATCTAAATTCATAAAGTTTTACAGGCATTTGCCGATGAAATAGGCATTCCATTTATGGAAGCCAGTGCAAAAGATGCTACTAATGTGGAGCAGGCCTTTATGGCCATGACTTCATCAATCAAAGAAAGGTAATTACCATTTTCATGATTGCATCTCGCTTATGATTTTAATGTGTGTAAAACCTGAACTGTAATAGTGATGACTTAATACATGCAAATGTAAAAGTTTGTAATTTTTTACCTTTTTTTCTTTAAACCATCTTAACTTCAGTAGCTTCAAGAGATTCAGCTAGTTATAATCTCTTTAGGGCTACTGATGTCTGAGATATGCTGGTAGATGTCATTTTCTGATCGGAAGGGGACCACAATGCCTGAATCCTGATTCCTGATGGACTGAAATTTTTACTTTCGAAATTAGCGAAGTTGGTTCAGATGTCCTTGTGTCAGGGTAGAAGATTAGTATGCTTGTGAACTTTAAAGTAATTGAAAATTTCGAGCTTTTACTTCTTTTCAGGTCAACAGCATGAAGCTAAATGGGTTATTATTATTATTATTATTATTATTATTATTATTGATTTCTGCTAAATATTAATATATTATTATTCAGTCAATGACTTAATGTCTCCTCGTATGTTAGGTTTTAAAAAAGCTAGTTTCCATAACGGTGCAGAGCATTGGTTTCGAGAGATGTCTTTGGGTTCAAATTCCCCCACCCGTAATTGCTAAAATTTTATTCCTGTTGGTCTGTCTTGTTTCCACCCACATGAAGGAGAGAGTGTGTTGAATATAGTATATGTTTTAGTTAAGGCCTTCTCCTTACAGGGAGACAATAGGCTCAACTATAAGGAAATACACTCTTCTTATTAAAGTGTGGACCTTGAGGACAAATATTTTCTTTAGTCGTTTTGTGTTTTGAAGTGTGCACTTTACTGTAAAAAGTTACAAGGCTAGGCGTAGTCGCATATATTGTTGATAGGAAAAAACCATTTTTTTTTTTACTTTTTATGATGAAATTGGAAGGAAATTAAAGTCATTACGTACACAGGATAATTTGGTTTTGAGCTGTGAAAGTTTAGGAATACTAGTTCTTGTGTTCTATTATAACGTCTTATAAAGTCTGTCTAAATAGTAGATACATGGTAAATAGAAAAATGATTTGTTTGTTAAAAATCATTTTGCTAAATGCTGTCTAATGCAGCTGTCTGTCATTGGCCTTTAAATTGCTCTTAGAATCACCTTTAATATGATTTCTTTACATATTTAAAAATGTATATATCATTTGCCTCATCAAATTTATTGTCTGCATGATTTCCAAAATGACATGAGGTATAGGGGTCAGGGCTTGCTTTTCATATTCAATCACTGTGCACTCATCCTTAAAACATTGATAGACTGCCAAGTAATTTGACAATTCTTGTCTCAGGATGGCAAGCCAACCTTCGATGAATGCGAAGCCGCCAACAGTGAACATCCGTGGACAGCCTGTTGCACAGAACAGTGGCTGCTGTTCTTCTTAAGGATGAGCTATGTTGCCTGCACACATGCTGGCATATAAAATGGCTCCGTCGTGTACAACTGTTCGTCTTTGTAATAGTGTTTATTTTAGTGTTGCAATGTTTTAGTTATCTTACATTTAATCAAGCAAAAGGAAGTACAAATCAAGAATGGACGTTCATATTAACTTTGTTTATTCTGCTGCATATTGCCATCAGACGCATTGACCATATCACATTTTAATCACATTGGCAGGCGAGTGTTGTAATGTTTGCCAGTTGCACTCGCAATTGGGCTCACCATTTTACATTCGGCTTTGCTTGGAGCATGTGCTGCTTATCTTTCAGTTTCTCAAGTCTATATGTTATTGTATTTGGACATTCAATGTTCTTGCGCAATTGGGCTCACCATTTTACATTTGGCTTTGCGGAGCTATCTGTGCAGTTCAATAACCTCAATAGCAGCAGATTTAATGTTCTGTGAAGTCTCACCCTTATAAGTTATAACAGTGATATATATAATGCATGGTGAATATGAGAAGTTAATAAATCACCTTGTGTGGGGTGTTGCTTTTCAGCTGCTCTCAGCTATTAGAGTAAACCCCGATGGCCAATGGGCATTTCCCATTTTCAAACTCATAGAATATATTAAAATAGTTGTTACCTAAAATATAGTGAATTAAAAAGCTATTTTACTCCGATGGTATTATCTGTATTAATTACTCACATCTTAATATTTGCATGTTTCTTACTTAGAACAAGACTTTTATTTGAACCCTGAGGGATTCTCTAAGAGAAACAAACAGGTTTAAGACAAAATTATGAAAACAATACGACTTTAAAAATCATGAATCCGTGGCACCCAATCCCCCCCCCCCCCCAAAAAAAAAAAAAACCCAAATTCTGTGACAGAACCAATTACTACAATTCAAGAACATTAAAAAACACTTGGAAGAATAAGAAACGGAGAATTAAAGGTAAAAGTTAAGAAGAAAAACATAGGAGTTAATATCACCTTTTTTCACAAACTAGTTCAAAACCTGGGTCTTTGTCGTTCCAAAAAATAAAAAACAATGTTACTATTTTTCGCCCAGTGAAAAGTTAGTAGTTTTTCCTTAAATCATGTAACCTGAAGCTGTTTTCTGTCATATAATGTCAAAGTGGTTCTATAACTCCCACAACCACAAATCTAGCTTAAGAAAAAAAAAAGTAAAGATTTGGTTGGGGATGAACGAAAACTCAGCTCCTATGTTGCATGCAGAGCTGTAGCTGAACAAGGCAATAAGAATTTGAAACAACAGAACTTTACATACAACCAACAAACAAAGATATAATCTGATTTCTTTGGTAAAAGAACAAAAACTCTGCATCCTTTGAGTCACGGTTCACTAAAAGATAATAATGTTCATTTACCACCCAATGTGGGGAACTGGCTAGGATCTTCAATAGCCGGGGCTTTTCCATAGTTGCTTGTTCCGCTGCTGCCACTGGAACTTCCTCTAAAACCACGTCCACGACCCCGACCCCGAGCTCCACCACTATAGTATGTCTCCCCCTCAGCAGGCTTTAAGAACTCGTTAATGCTCAAGGACTGCAAAATAATAACAGGCAAGTGTTGAGTGATCCACCCACAAGGCAGAAACCAAGGAGTATAGGGTTTTGACAAATATTAGGTGCTATTTGCGAAAGCTAATTTGAATCCTATTCAGTTTAAAACTTGCAAAGTAAAAATGTTACAACAAACAAAGTTGAAAAGAAACCCTTTATAATGCCTTGAAAGTATCGCTGTAGTTAAATCAAGAACTATGCTCAAAGTTCCAGATTACGCTCAAAGATTATACAATCAACATTGACCACGAAAGTCACTTCAAGCTTACAACATTGAGTCCAAGTAGAGTACTGAATACGCAGGGAAAATTTAATATAAAAGCAACTACTGTCAAAATACACATGGTGTTGGGTCAAGTAGATTAGCTTTGAATACCATGACCAACTTGATTAACTATTAAGAAAAAGATACTTCATTTAACTCAATTAAAGTAACACCAGATATCATTAAACTGAGTCGAAACAAGTTATGACTGGTTTGGTCCATATAACATATCAAAATGAATATTGTCAGTTTCTTAGTACATGCCCTGTATTTTTTGCAGTGCAGCCAGACTTCAGTTCAATCACTGAACTTGTTTAGATGTCAAATCCAATTGGATTTATTACACTGCAAACACCCAATTGCACGTAGTAATCTCTACACATCAAACATAGATGCCATGCCAATTTGACTTGCATGAGAAATATGGACGCCAATTTTGCATGGCATTTAGAGTTTGGTGTGTATCTTCCTACAATTGTTTCTTCCGTGTAATGCATATATAGGAAAGTAAATATTCTGTAATCCAGATATTAAGGTTTTATTTTGTCTCCATCTTCAACAGACAACAGTCCTTTTATTCTAATTTCGAATTTGTGGCATCTTCAACTCTAGGAGTTCTAATTTTTGTTTGCTTTATTTTTGTCATATTAATCTGTACACTTGGGTTATCCTAACTTATATTTTAGAATTGTAATGTCTATTGCCTTTCCTTCTTTTTAATCAAAAAAACAAAGTGTATTTACATTATGGATCAAGCCAGAATGCAGCACAGAATGTAATGCAGTCACTAAAACTAGTGGTTCCTACATTGCCATAATGATTCAACATTGTTGTAAACCTGATGGCACCGGTATAAGTTAAATTAGTTCAAAGCCACTAGCTAGACCTAAAAAACATCAACCATACACTCCTGCGCTGAGAAGACCAACTAATAAGGTAAACAGATCATATACAAATACAGATTTTATAATGGAACAAGGTGACAGGCCACATCAGAGTATACAAATCTAAAATTAAAACTGACTGAGAAGTAAGGCCATACTAATGCTCTATAATACACTGCAGGTTATTTACTCGAAGAATGAGGTAGGCAACAAAAAGTACCTTCTTTGCTCTTTCCTCTTTTTCAGCACTATCTTTCCGCTTATCTTTGTCAGAACCCTAGATAGACGTTAAAATTCATAAATGCATACTACAAAAATATTCATTGTAACCAAGGAAGTAATACATAGCATGTCTCACCAATTTAGCGAATATTTCATCATTGCTCTTCTTGCTTGACAGCGGTTGCATAGATGCAAGCTCTTTGTCCATTTCCACCTTCCTTGCCTCAGTTTTGAGTGACTCTAGTGCTTTCCTTTTCTCTTCCAAAACCTTTTCGTACTCTTCCAGTGTCATCTCCTGCAAAGCTCAATATATATAAATTTGAGAACATTTTATCATGTCAATGAATAGGTAAAATAAGCACAGGACAAACAGGAAAATGGAATCTTGTTTTTATATAACTCAGAGTAGCTCATAAGCATGGTCTCATTTGAAAACATTTTATCATGTCAATATATAGGTAAAATAAACACAGGACAAACAGGAAAATGGAATCTTGTTTTTATAGCACTCAGAGTAGCTCATAAGCACAGTCCCTCCCCCTCCCTAAGGTCCTGCTTCTTTCAGATATTATTCTAAAAAATCAATAAATTATTTTTTTATTTTTACTTCTTTATTTTTTGCTTTTTTTGGTCAAAGTGTCCACAATTCCACATTTCAATCGAAGAATCCGACACGGAATAAGTGTCATGTCTGAGTGTCCAAGTGTCGGACACGGGTACGACTACCTCAACAGAAGAGTCGGAGTAACATAGTCTATCTCTCTCGCACACTTACACACAAACAACACACACACCACTTCTAATCTTCAGACCCTGCTACTATGAGATATTATTCCAAAATATCAATAAGTTAAACATATGCTAGTACCAACAGCTTTAGGTATCCAAGTATTCATTTCAGCCAAAGGGAAGCCATTAGTATGAATCATGGCAACAACTGACATTACAGCAGCTAAAAGAAAATGAGGCTGAGAAGAGTAAAGGATCTTTGTTTTCTTTATAGTAAAGTCTGTTTGACCTATCATCGACCTAACTCTATTCTAAGAACAAAGAGTTCAGAAGATGGGTGGGATTATCAGCTTGGCCCAGCAATTTAGCCAAAGCTGATAATCCCTACCCAACACTATGAATTCTACAAATTGAACTTTGCACTACAATAAAAGTTATAAATTGCAAGTTCAGGTTAATAAATGCATAAATGGTTCATCGACTTGTAGATAATGATTCCTATATATAACATTTTCAGTGATAGAAATGGAAGAGGGAGAGATTGAATCTGTTGGAAAAACACACATAATACATCTTGACAGATACACTCCCTAGTCCCTAAACAAGATTAAGCTATCGTTACAACTTACAATACAAGACACATACCTTATTCTCCAGGTCTTTTTCTTCAGAATCATTTTCCGCTTTGTCCTTGTTCCCATCTCCTGCATCTTCCTCTCCAGAGGGCTTCTTGGCATCCAGACTTCTCTCACCTTCAACAGAGATTTCCTCGGTCACCCTGGATGAAGAATATATGTCAGGTGTCGACATATATAATATAGCAGAGAACATATTACAAGATTTGAAAGTTGATCAGAGAAACTCACTGAGAAATTTCATCAGTCGGTGTTCCCCAGTTCCCTCGACCAGAACCTTCGCGCTTGTACTCATTTCTGCATATCAGATAAGGTGATTAAAGAACATATGAAAACTGCAGCCTACAAAATATACTAAACAAAAGATGCTTCCTGTATGAAGCAGCAAGTAATCTTTTATGTTAATATGAAGCAATAAGTATCATCTTGAAAAGGATGGCGATACAGAGGATCCAGTACAACAAAAAACAGAAAGACTTAATACCCGCGCCCTGTTCCGCTGTGACGTTCAAATACTCGACGATTTTGATTCTCCTCTCCCTCATCTCCACCACGGCGATCACCACGGAATCCACTGCGAGGTCCACCATAGCTGCCGCGCCTTTCAAAAGTTTTCCCTGAATCACTTCCATCAATAGCACCCTGACTACCAGCAAGCCCACTGTTTCTGAAGGAGCTATCATTGCTGGCAAAGTCTCTGTTATATCCACCTCCCCCACGGCGCCCATATCCACGGCCACCACCACGCCCTCCTCCACGGATACCTTCACTCTTTGCTTCTTTCACTACAAAATTTAATAATAATAAACAGAATATATGAGCTAGAAGAAAAAGAATATTAAAGGAAGTTAGGAACTCACAGTAGGCATTTCACTATTGACGCTTATTACCACAATGGATAAGTACAATAAAACTCAATAATTTATTCAATAAAGCCAATAGGTAGAAACAATAGATATCCGATGCATCCAACCAATATAGATTATATCTGGTTGCCTCAGAAAAGCACTGACAATCACCAAAATCAATTCCAAGGTATTATCTTAATTCCTGGTTCGACATGCATCTAGTACACTGAGCAGCATTGCCGATACGAAATAGCCTTCAAGGTTCCAACTAGACATACTTTAGTAGACGAGACAGAAATACTGCTGTGACATTCTTTTAAATCAGATATGTTTGATGTTTCTATACTAATTTCATGGGCTGTTAAACTGCAATGATGAGGTGGCAATATAAGATACTCCAAAAGTATACTACATCTTATTTTCGTAGAATAATAATTAATACCTATATGTATGTTACTAACTTTGTCAAATCGAACTACGGACACTATGATGCAGAAACTTGAAACTTTCTGAAGAAAGTGACGAGTTCGAAAATTTTGTAAAAGGATTTACCATTATAATATATAAAAATTTGAAACAGAAGTAGCCCCAAGTTTCCTCTGTCAAATGCCTCAATTGTCTTTGGAAATATATAGCCTCCATTTTCATTTAATTATATATACACAATCATTGTAGACAGCAACGACAATACATACCAAGTTTTATTATAAACAGAAAGCTATTACTTCATATAGTATAGTATAACAATGGAACTTAATGTATCATCATACTAGGGATCAATTTCAAATTTGTTGTCATTACTAGCATCGCATGCTTGTTTTCTACACATATAAAGGCCATTCACATTGTCATATACAACAATTGGCCTTGTCCACATGGCGGTTCCTATATGATTCTAGTATGTCATCAAGACAAGACAACATTGGTTGAGCAAACCTATAATAACCAAAAGAGCTGATAACATAATTAGCTGAAACAGAGTAAGACGCCAAAACTTAAGTATACAACCGAAAATACCAAATTCTATCACGCAATTCTATACAAAATTATCATCCATCCACACACCGCAAACTATAGAAAACTGATCACTTATACTCGAAACACGATAACACAACATACACAACAAATTCATCAAATAACAACTGTAATACAAACATATACGCATTAATCAAGTAACGCAAAACAAAATCAGGAGTCTCACCGGCCTGAGCAGGTGGCGCAGGCTTGGACGGAAGCTTCGCCGGTTTGGCAGGCTGCTTAGCAACCGCTGGCGCCGGAGAAGCAGCTGTTGCTTTCTTCTTCTGCTGAATAGCAATCAAGTGCGAAACGTCGTCGTTATCATCGTCGCCGAGCAAATCAAACGGGTTGGCAGTGGCCATTTCGGGTTTATTAAAAGTAATTTACAGCTTTGAGCAGCTCAATTGAAGCGATTGAAGGTGAAATTCATATCGAATAGTGGATAGTATAAGTGTATTTGACAGGATAATAAGAGAAATGTGACGAGAGAAGTGGATAGAAACCCTAGCGGCTTGTCAAGTAGTGTAAGAAGACTGATCTACACAGTGGACTTGTCACTAGTGCTTGTGTGATAGTATAAATATGGGGAGAGCAAGAACTATTTTATTTTTTATTTTGTCATCGAATTATTAATTATATAAAATATTATTATCAAATTATTATTTAATTTAATTTATCATTAATTATATTTGTTTTTGTTTTTTTATCATTCAACTTATAAGTTTAAGACTTGTCATCGGTTTTTAGAAAGTTATATAAATTATTTTGATAACATATACATGTATGTAGATATAATTTTATTACGATATTTGATAGTGTCGTAAAAGACGGGAATAAGAGTTAATCGGTAAAATCACGGAACAAAAATTAATTGAATTAATTGGGGATTAATCAGAGATCTAATCAGTTTGAGACATGGATTAATGGGTGAATTATTTGGTTACAAATATGTTTTCGATTAAGTGTAATAAACTCGGAAAAGAACTAAAATTAAGTTTTAACTACCTATGTTTTGTAAAAATATCTTAAAAAACAAAGTAATATGACGGCATGTCATGATATAATATACAGAGTTGCAGAAGAATTAAAGATGAGAATAAAAATGGGCTTTTTTTATTCATAACCACGATTTCAATCTTATTTCTAAAAATACTACCTTATCCAATCTTATTTTCAAAAATACTACCTTCTCTAAAATATTTTCAAAAATACTGTGGTTGCATATGCAACCATATATGCAACTACAAATCCTGATTTCAAGTTTCAAATTTCAAATGTCATTTTCGACCTCATCGTCGGAATCGATATATATATATATATATATATATATATATATATATATATATATAGGGTAGCACTCCATAGCATACCCTCTTATATGAAGTTACGTAGCACACCATTATAAATATATTAATAATATATATTCTATTATATTTTTTATGAAATATAATTGCGAATTATGATTATTAAACCGAAAACGAAGTTATACAATTTTTTTATTTCAAAGATCATCTAAAATTATGCAAAATCTCAACATGATTCTATAACAGAATAATAATCATCCAGAATTATTCTGTTGTAGAATCAGTTTCGAAAATATATTTTTTTAAATCAAATTTTAAGTGTTAAATTACTTAAAATAGATTTATTTTATAGTATTCAATATTAGAATCACGTTTTATATGTATTCTATAACAGAATTTATAATAAAATTGACGATTTATAGTGGCGCACTACGTAACTCCATATAAGGAGTCCCTCTCTCGAATGTTGGCCTATATATATATATATATATATATATATATATATATATATATATATATATATATATATATATATATATATATATATATATATATATATATATATATCGATTCCGACGATGAGGTCGAAAATGACATTTGAAAACTGGAACTTGAAATCAGGGATTCAGTTGCATATATGGTTGCATATGAGGTTGTATTCAGTTGATTCTATTGTAATCTAATGGCCCCGCAGGGGCACCCATACATCAGTTGCAACTTACAGTTTCGGTTGCATATGAGGTTGCATGCAACCTCATATGCAACTAAATGCAACTGAAAACTGTAAGTTCCAAATGATGTATGGGTGCCCCTAGCGGGGCCATTAGATTGCAATAGAATCAACTGAATGCAACCTCATATGCAACTAAATGCAACCTCATATGCAACTAAATGCAACTGAAAACTGTAAGTTCCAACTGAAGTATGGGTGCCCCTGGCGGGGCCATTAGATTGCAATAGAATCAACTGAATGCAACCTCATAGGCAACTAAATGCAACCTCATATGCAACTAAATGCAACTGAAAACCGTAAGTTGCAACGGATGTATGGTGTGCCCCTGGCGGGGCCATTAGATTGCAATAGAATCAACTGAATGCAACCATATGCAACTGAATACAACCATATGCAACTATATATGCAACTGAATTCCTGATTTCGAGTTCCAGTTTTCAAATGTCATTTTCGACCTCATATTTGGATTCCATATATATATATATATATATATATATATATATATATATATATATATATATGAGTTGGGATATGTGGGATACACTTTAAATTGGGGATATTGGAATCCATAGTTTCTACCGTTGGATTGGTGAAAGATCCTGCGGCCCAAATTTAACAAAGACAAAGATAGTTGACTTTTAAAAAAAAAAAAAAACTGTGTGAACATACACGCTTGGAGAGAAGTTCCGTATATCCCTCACCCCACATTCTACTCTCGAGCAAACTGAAATACCGTTACGATTTGTGCAAGATTTACGGGAGAAAAAATCTTTGTGCGAGAATTTTGAAACCAATTGACTTGAAGAGCAGGAGAATTGCAGAATACTATCAAGCTACTTTGAAGATGAGTGCAGGTACTAGTAATCGCCTTTTTGCTCCGGTTCTTCAATTGATTTGTATGTCACACTAGTGAGTGATAAGTTAATGGAAATTTGATTTTAACGCGTTCTGCTTGAATGCATTTCCTACAAATTTATTTTAGTTGATGGTTTGTTATGTCCTCTAGTATGGGCATCGTTAGTCAAGGATACAATTAAGAAAAAATTGAATACAGGGGAGACATTGATGATTTTGGAGATTGCAAATAAATTATTTAAAAGTTTTAGTATTGTGTGTGTCCACGGTGACCAAATGTGCTGTTCTGGTTTGTGATTGAGTTCTTCAAACCTTAATGATGGGTGTGTGTGTAAAGATGCAATTGGAAAAATATGGTATATGATTTGGGAGTTGTGCAGTCTAGTTTTGTGTAGAGTTTGACGTTGTACTATAGAACAAATTGCTGAACTTTTTTATTGGGTGCAAGATTTGCGTGCCGGATAACAAAAATTGGTCAAAGGGTCTAATAATGTTTAGTTTTGTCCGTATGATTACTTTCATTCTATGTGTGAATGTTTTATGTAGTAGCAAGTCTGCCTGATAATCCGAATCCCTTTTTCCTTCCTCAGGAGTACTAGTACGTGCTGCATTTTTTTCCCGCATTATGCAGTTATCTGTAGTTCTTTTTTAAATTAACTATTGATCCGGGACTAATTTATTAGGATAAGCAGTTAAGTGCAAAAGCATAACTTCTCGATAGTCAACGTATGACTATTCAACGTAATGCAGACTAGGTTGTGGAGTATATTTTCGACATTATACTGCATGACATAACAATGACCGTTTGTGGTTGAAAGATTAGAGTCTATAAATGTGTAGTTTTGCCCTTATCTTGTCTTCCCTTTTATGTGTAGGTGTGTTTGCAGGACGACACGTAAAAGATTTATAGGTTAAGCATATTCAGTTAATGATTTTATATTGTTTGGTTGCAGCACACGTAAAAGGTTGTGCACTCTATGATCGAAATTGGTACGCATCCCTCACTGTACTTGCAATATAGATTTACCATAAACGCAAGCATGTCAAAAGAAGTTGCAAATGTTAATGCTATTTTTCTTCCAGTTATAACTGCATCAGAGGTGTCCTCCGTCTGAAATAAGGCCATCTCGGTTGTAGTTATGCCTAACCGGAGATAACCCGTGGAATTGTAAATTTTGTTTGTCAGTGCGTGTTGTGTAAAGGAAATGTATTTTATTTTGCGTATGTACTGTAGTGATAAACTAAACATTGTTATATGTTGTGCGCAGGACAAAGAAGAAGCAATAGACTGATCGAAAGCCCGTGGTATATAATTGGGCGAAGAAGAAGCCTGCTTTTGTAAATCATGGCGATGATGTGGACACCAGCAATGTTGATAAAGTTGTAGGAGAGAATACAACTCTTAGGAAAAAAGTGCCTGAAAAAGTGATTTATAAATATCCATGTGAGGTGTGAGCGCCAATGAACACCTTGGATATCCGTTCTGAATGGTGTGAAGCAAATAGAATGAACAACAAAGAGTCCGGTGATGATGATAATGAGTTTATGACTCCTAGAGAAGACTTCGGCAGCACGGGGAGGAAAGTTGTGGAAACATCTGAGATAAAGGCACAATGATTGTCTCTTTAGGGACAACACGCAACGGAATAAGGGTTAAGATGAAAACTAGTGATAAACAATGACTAGGCAACTTTATTTTTTATAAATTTAAAATCCTGCCGATTACATTTTAGTACAATGTAAGGGAGCAATATTATTGCAGAACATAGTTGGACAGGAGACACCATTGTGAGCCACTGGTCACCGGAAAAGATGTAGTTACAGATTAACATTTTTAACCAAATTTCACATATGCAGTACTAAACTCGCACGAGTATACTTATTTCATATGCAACATAATAGAAGCACCTTCGTACTTCAGGAAGATTATATTAAAACGTTGATCTGGATCAAAGAAAGAAGGGCGAAAAGAAATAAAATATAGTATGCAGGACATATATTGCTTCGTGGACTCCTAAAAATGCTTGTAACTGCCGCCGCATGATTGAAGCATGTTTGACCAACTGACCCAACTTCACGCTTCAGTTTGTGTTTATTACAAAAAAGCAATATTTCTTTTAAAACAAACAAATATAATACAAGCCTTTGGATCAACTATAAATGGAGGGCCAAGATTAGGACTCCAAGACTCCAAAAAATTAGTGGACTCCAAATAACTTTCGTGTGTATATATATATATATATATATATATATATATATATATATATATATATATATATATATCGATTCCAACGATGAGGTCGAAAATGACATTTGAAATCTGAAACTTGAAATCAGGATTTGTAGTTGCATATATGGTTGCATATGCAACCACCGTATTTTTGGACAATATTTTCAAAAAGGTAGTATTTTTGAAAATATTTTAGAGATTTGAAAATAAGATTGGATAAGGTAGTATTTTTGAAAATAAGATTGAAAAAACAATATACAAGATAATTCCCCAATAAAAAACTTATCTGAAATTGGCAATCGAACCGCATTCAGAATCTTGTTCGGGCTAACATGTCATGTGTGATGTGCGGTTCACTTTGATTTTCTTCCTGACTGTTTCTTTCTTCCTCCGCTTCATAGTTTCATTGTTTTGTTACATTTTCTTTTAACACCCCTTGCCATCTTTTTTGCCTTTATTCCATGTGTTTTTTTTTTTTTATAGATTTTTTTCATTGTGATTCCCGCGCCCTATACTCTGAAATACTGTTGATTTGTGTTCTTATTTTTCTTTCCGGCCTCCTCCTTAGTTCTCAGCGGTTCACAGGTACTTTACGATTGTTCACTGCATCGGTCACGGAGTTATTTGCCCGATTTCTCTGGATCAAACCGTTTGTTAGCAGCCCGACAATCCCTTATGAATTATAATTATCCGTAAAATATTGATTTCTGTATGAGTGAGATAGCGAGGAGGTGAGCAAATGTTGACCACCCTCTCATCATTTGCATTCTCCTTTTATTTATTTTTAACATTGATGATTGATGATTAGGAATACAAACTGCCCCATAAACAAAAAAGATTAAAGAGATACAGTATTGACGATAAAAACTCTAGATACGTTAGTAGGTGGTTTTTTTCTTTTTTTTTTTTGCTAAATGGATACGTTAGTTTTTCGCTGATAATATGTAACTTTTTTTCCAGTTTCTGACAGTGTAACTTTTTATATATGTATCAAAAATTTAAAATTAAATTATTTCTTGTTTTATATCGCTAATTATATATCCTGAAAATATTCATGTCAAGAAACTGGACGTCTGGACCTATAATAATATACCTAACTTTTGATCCATCATCTAACTTTTATCTTACAACTGCATATTCTAATGCATGCCTCATCTACCCTCGTGAAATCGTGTCAATCATATCCACTTTCATATCTTTTACTCCCTCCGTCCCGTCAGGTAGTTTACGTTCACTGTTTGCACGTGTTTTGAGGCTCTTATAAAGAATAGGTCAATAATATTTTTTAAAATTATTTTTTTTTCTGAATAAAAGTTTAGACATCAAACTTTTTTTCAAGATTTTTTTTAAAAATATATATATAATGTAGGTATACTTTATAGGAGCCTTAAAATGCGTGCCGAAAAGTAACGTAAAGAACCTGGTGGGACGGAGGGAGTAGTTTTTATATAAAAAAAGCTTTGAATTAGGGCTGTCAAAAAAATTCGAAAGATCCGATATCCGTCCGAAAAATCCGCAACCGTATCCGAGAAAAAGCGGATATTATTCGTATCCGAAATAAAGCGGATATTATCCGTATCCGAATCCGTGATATTCGAATCCGAAATTAAATACATATATGATATTTAAATTATATAATATATAAGTATATGTAATTAAAATTTTATTTTATTTAGCTTGTAGTGTGTGTATATGCATTAAATAATACATTTACATAATTTTTATATAATTGTACAAATACTCAAACACTTTATACATATATAAAAATATTATTTGAGCTTAGTCATCAAAAAATTGTTTGAAAATCATCGTTAATACGGTAGAGTCATCAAAAATATCCGACATCCGTCCGAAATATTCGCATCCGTATTCGAGAAAAAGCGGATATTATCCGTATCCGAAATAATGCGGATATTATCCGTATCTGAATCCGGCCATTACGGATACGGATACGGATATAGGCATATCCGTATCCGAATTATCCGTTTGACAGCCCTAGAAAGCATGCGACCAAGCAAAGAGAACGGGTCCGCATGCAAGTTCGTGCTATTATCATATTCGCAGTTTGTTGCATCATGCTCTTTCTTTATAGTTTACACCACTGTATTGGGGGCTACGTGTTGGGGTATTCTTGCCAATATATTAATCGATAAATGTGAAAGTAATGATTTGTAATGAATGAGGTATATATATTTGTGTAAATTTAAATAATGAATAACCCGTCACAATCAATCAATATACTTATATAAAGGAGAAACGAGGGGCGTGTAGGTGGCGCCTCTCACATCGCTCCGTTTTATTTTTCTAATTTTCTGAAATTTTTGGATGAAAAATATTAAAAATTAGAACTACCTTTTTTAGTTTCGGGTATATTAGAAGCAAGTTTCAGAATCTGATTTTGTTTCAATTTTGTTTCAGATTATTTATGGAATATAGTATCTTGAAAGTTTTAATATGATTTTGTTTCAGATTATTCAATTATGGGAAAGACAGACTATTTATGGAATATAGTATCTTGGCGCCTCTCACATCGCTCCGTTTTATTTTTTTAATTTTCTGGAATTTTAGGATGAAAAATATTAAAAATTAGAACTACCTTTTTTAGTTTCGGGTATATTAGAAGCAAGTTTCAGAATCTGATTTTGTTTCAATTTTGTTTCAGATTATTTATGGAATATAGTATCTTGAAAGTTTTAATCTGATTTTGTTTCAGATTATTCAATTATGGGAAAGACAGATTATTTATGGAATATAGTAGCTTGAAAATTTTAATCTGATTTTGTTCAGATTATTTAATTATGGGAAAGAGTAGCAAACAAGTCTCTCTCCACCTATAAATACCTGTATAGATCGTAATATTTTGGATCATCAAAACACAACCTCCTCTCTCAATACCACAAATCTACCCGATAGTTCTCTTACTCGATTTTTAAAGGAGAAGCGAGGGGCGTGTAGGTGGTGCCTCTCACATCGCTCCGTTTTATTTTTTAATTTTCTGAAATTATTGGATGAAAAATATCAAAAATTGGAAATACCTTTCTCTTGCTCGATTTTTAACTCGGAGGTGTCGTTATTCTGCAACGATAAGTGAAGGCTGTTACAGTGAAGGTTGTTGCAAGCAAATGTAGTTATAGACCGTTATATTGGAGTCGACAAATCCAAACACGGGGAAAGAATATAGTCTTGATAGGATATCGATGGTTGATGTCAATTAATTAACTATTAATGATGTATGTTTGTTGGTTATTCTTTTATAATATTTGTTTTGTTCATCGGACATGTTTGTTGTTGTTAATTTTTATATTATTTACTTTGTATACATGAAAAAATTATTCATGCATTATATGTTTGCTCCGTTCAAGCAACTTTTAAGAGGGTAGTTATATTTAAGTTAAATGTTTTTGTGCACAATCAATCTAAAAAAATTAGAGGAAGGTGACAATGTAAGAACATGATTACTTTTCCAAAAAAAAATAAAATTTTAAGATTCGTCACGCTTTAAATTGTTATTTACGTGTATAAATTTATTGTCATTTTTTCACCATGAATTATAGTCCAATTTTGCAATTTTATATATTAGTATTTGTATTACATCGAGAATTTTATAATATAAATTTATTTAATCGTACAAATATTAACTTGAAACATTAATATACTTTTTATAGACAGTCATAAAATTATTTTATTCTATAAATATTAATATTGGATCATTAATATAATTTTTATAGGCCGCCGCAACGCGCGGATTCTCAACTAGTTATAAAAAACATTTCAAAAATCACCCTGTGTCATCAATGGACGCAATGAGAGAAATCGTCCAATTACAGAACTAAGGTGGAAAATGGTAGTAAGATATAATACATCAAGTTATTCCATTCATATTTCATGACTATGCTTTGACAGAGTAACAAATGCTATTTTGCAACTCATCCTTATAAATATAATAATTTCCTTATCAAATCCTCCCTCCGTCCCCCAAAATTGTATACGCAGGAGAGCGGCACCCACTTTAATATTTTTATACTTTTATATATTATTTTTAAATTTTTTTTTGAATAAAAATTTAACTATTACATTTTTATTTAGAAAAAAAAAACTTAAATTAATTATAAACTAAAGTGCGTGTCAAATAATAAACATATGGAATTCAGGGCGGAGGGAGTACTAGAACTACAAACATTCCAAAGAAGAAAATAACCAAAATATTAGGTACCATGGGTAGTTGGTATCCCTTATATATATAAGCCAGCTTAAAAGTCAGCTGAGATACCACAAGAAAAAGTCCAAATACATTAGGTATAAGCTAAGAAATGATGCGGTGGCTCTGCATATTATAAGACTAGAGTGGTTGGAACAATTTTGATGACCGCCCAGCATAATAATCTCGCAAATACTAATAATATCTTACATGTGTTTAATATAAAATAGCCCTGTTCCAGCACAGAACTTGACTCCCTCTATATATACATTGTCTTCTGCATTGCTCAATTTGTACATTTCTCTTCATTTCAATCTTAAAAATGGGTTTTGCATCAGTTTTTCTTGTTCTTAGTCTGTTGGCAGTTCCTGCAGTGTACGGTGTTGATCATACCGTCGGAGGCTCCGGTGGCTGGGACCAAGGGGTGGATTTCACCACTTGGGCTGCCGGTGAGAAATTCGTTGTTGGTGACAATCTCGGTAAGTTGGCCATAAACAATTACTCCCTCTGTCCCATTTAATTGTATACGTTTCTTTTTAACTGCTCGACACGTATTTCAATGCTCTTGTAAAACATAGTTCCGTAACTTATTTTTGAGATTTTCTTTTTTTGAATAAAAATATAACATCTAAACTTTAATTCAGAAAAATAAAATTTTAAAAATAAATTATACAACTACACTTTAGAGGAGCATTAAAGTCCGTGCCGCGTCCCCGTCCCCCAATATATACTACTCAGGGGGACGGAGGGAGTATATATATGATATAGACATTCAACTCTAACAACTTATCGTACCAACGAACTCTTGGTTCAGTGATCTCTCCCTGGTTCTTTTTACACTATAGATATCGAGGGTTAGAACCTTGTCAAGTACTCCTTTCGTCTCATTCAGATGTTTTTATTTGGATTGGGCACGCAAGTTAAGAAAATAGATAAAATAAGAATGAAAAGTAAGGATAGTTACGATATTTAATTTATAAAATAGGAATAGTGGAAAGAAGTAGCGGGAGTAGTTGATTTTTATATTATAAATTTTATTATATTAATTTGATAAGTTTTGAAATAAAAAGAATTTGATGAGACATGGAAATGGTTGGGACAGAGGGAGTAGAATATTTGCACCAAGAGTCACATTGAGATGCAATGTTGCATGCTTAGAAATAATTGTTCTGCATAAACTGACTAGTGACTCTGTTTTGCATTGATCAACAGTATTCACCTACGGATCTTCACACAGCGTGGATGAAGTGAGTGCATCAGACTACAGCTCGTGTTCTTCCAGCAATCCAATAAAATCATATACCGGAGGCAAAAACACTGTTGCATTAACAAAGACCGGTCCAATTTATTTTCTGTGTCCATCCTTCGGCCACTGCGCTGGTGGCATGAAAGTAACCATCACCGTCTCAGCAGCCTCCACCCCCACTCCCTCCACGCCAACGCCCACCACTCCATCGACACCAAGTCCCACCACCCCGTCAACGCCTTCAACTCCACCTAAGGAAGACACACCGCCTGCCAGTCCCGGTACACCACCGGCTCCAAAAGAGACGCCTAATGGTGCAGGTGGTGGCCTGGGTGACATGAACAAGTTGGTGGTGGGAGTTTGTGTTGGTTTTGCAGGTCTGATGGGGCTTATGGGCTAGGAAAGAGGCAGTGCTATGGTTGAGTTACATTGTTGTAACATGTATTTGTTTGAGTTTATTTATTGTGTTGTGATATGTAGATTGATTCATTTGATCAATAAAATTTACTTTTGTTCAAAAAATTAAAGGCCGGCCTGTATATTTCTTCATGCTCATTTGGTTCAGAATGACATAATCGAGACTCGACTCGACTCGTAGATGTGAAATGGAAGATAATACAAATTTCATTTCATTTTTGTATGAAATCATTCTCAATATTGCTTTGGGATTATGGTTATTTCATCGAGTAATATTATGTTTATGTCATGACGTTGAAAACATTTTAATATGAAAAATGCTTGGTGCACATAATTTTGTACAAAAATATGTACAATAATGACATGTGATGTATTTTAATTGGAATAGCCTCTGCATGGTCCACCTTAGCAGGACAAGCACTAAAGTCATTCAGGCCACCTTCTCTTAATTACTTCGGTCTTGGTTCAAATTTCCTTGAGCTTTCCATCTAGACCATAATCCCTTTCCATAACAAGGTTAATTCCTTCATCTACGTATCTTGTTATGCTATGGTCTCCTCACCATAGATTGGTGTAGCACTCATCTCAAACACTTTCCAGAACCCAACTAGCTGTGATGGTTGTACTCTCTTCCTCTGAGAAAATGGCTTCAAATCAAACTCAAGTAAAATTTACAAACAACTTATCATCATCTTTAATATTGTATTTAGTAGGGGAGAGGGAATGGATAAAATTAATGGGAAGCAATGGAGGTAAGAGTGAAGATTTCAAAAAATATGAGGGAGAGCAAATTTTTTATAATGAGATTTGGGAGGAAGATGATAAGCATAGGGGAGATGGAGCATTCCTTTTGAAATTGGGAGGTTTGAGCTCTAAGTTAAGCGGATAAGAATGGGATGAAGAGAGGAATGAATATTTTGAACATTTACACGTAATATTTAGATTTTATCAAATTTATTTATTATTTATATTTAATTAAAACAAATAAAATAATTGTATAATAAAAATAAATTAGTAAATAAATTTGATAAAATATAAGTATATTATCATAAATACTAGAAATTTTACTTGGTCGTGGTAACATTTAAAAACAATGTCTAAAATTATATAAATAATATTTTTACTGCTTGAACTCATTTTTCGGGGTATTTTTTTTAATTTAATATAACTTTAATAATTCAAAAGATATCCCCTTAAGACCGGTGAATGAAGTAATATATGACCTCCACTTCACCATTTTGATATTTAATCTCTTTATAATTATAGAGACATGTATAAAAAAAAAAATTTATCTCGGAATTTTAGTTAGTTTATGTCTCTATTTATTTCGAACAAGGAAGTCTTTGTTTATGTCGTAATATATCGGCTTATACAAAGTTATCTTTAACTTGGAAATAAAACGGACTAACTTGCAAATATTTGATAAGAAAACGTTTGTTTATATCTCTTTATAATTATAGGGAGATTTATAAAGTAGCTAGCTTGCAACTCGGAATAAGAGTTAGTTTTAGTTGCTTAATATTTCAAATAAAGAAGTTTATTATTTATGTGGTTTTTTTAAACGTAGGAATCCGCTGCCGCTACACTACAAGTGCGCACCGGATAAATTCACGAGCTCACGCAATAACCTGCAAACCACGTGATAACTTTCAACTTATACAAATCGGCTTCAACTCTGAAATAAAAAGGAACCGTTTAGTAAATATTTAATAAGCAAGTTTTTGTTTATACTTTATACCTCTATATGAGATTTATACAAATTATTTTTTTTTGAAGAGAATGAGATAATTCAATAAATAACAATAATACGGCATCTACAAGAATAATCGAGTCGAACAAACATAGAATAAATTAACATGCCCGTCTTCATACCCAAAATGAGACAAATAAGCGATGTTGAAATTGACAATGGTATATTTATAGATTCTTGCTCTGTGTTCACCATTTTTTCCAAAAAAACCGTTTGAGTTATCAACCACAAATGCAATTCCTGAAAGGCTTTTATTGATAAATCCAAACCAACTCTCACAAAAGGAGAGAAAAATCAAACACTCTCACCAGGGAGAGAGAAATCAAACTATTTTTAAAACACACGGGAGAAAATCCAACTGCAAACTAAAACGAACAGATCTGCACCACGAACCTACCCTAGGAGATAATCGATCCATTCACAAATACAAAAAATCCTTTGGAAGCGAATAATAACGAAAATCAAAAGTTTCGGCGATATGGATCTCAGAAAACTTTACCCAAAGATGGAGATTTTTAAGAAAATTAATGAAACAAGCAAAAAAAACCAACGAACAAAAGGATTTGGGCTTTCCATCGGAAAACCGATTGAAGCCCCGTGGAATGAGAAGAGAGGAAGGCGGCTAGAGAGAATAGAGACAAGAGGCTAGGGTTTGCACCCCGTTATGTATTTTTTTGTTGTACAAATTACTTTTAACTCAGAATATGAACTAACTTAATTACTACAACTCAACATGGATATTTGTTTATGTCATATATATCAACTAATACAAAATGTCCTCTACTTGAAATTTTAAGTAAATCAGAGTTGTATTTATTTATAGATAGAAATCTACGGAATATGAATAAACTAATTTATGAGAGAGTAAGATGAAACAAGAACTCTCCTAGATGGGTTTACAAATCTATACTATTACCTACTTATATATAATAAGCGTAAGAGAGATAATTTGGTCGCATGGTCCTTTGGTCTAAAAGCTTATCATCCGTTGGATCGTATATTGAACAAATAAGCACCGTTAGATTAGAACAAAATTAATTTCTGTTTTATAAGGCAACTGATATCTACTTGCATTTTAATTCCTTTTCTGAATCCAAAACAAATTCTGTCTTTCAAGTGTTTTTGATTTTTTTTATTAAATCGCATTATAATAATTCTAAAATACATTTATATTAGAACACATATTTTTAACCCCTTTTCTTAATCCAAGACAAATTATGTCTTCTACTTGCATGCATGTTTATGATTTATTTTTTTAGTCAAAAACAAATTACAACCAAAATCTTCGAAACATAAAATTTGTCAAGATCTTCTATATAAACTACCTCATCTTAACCCCATTCTTGCGTCTTCTTCTTCAAAGATTTTAACTTGGAAATCTCCCGATGTTTCTTTTGGCCTCAATCTTAACAAAGTTTGCAACGGTTCTTTTTTCCCCAAACTTCTCCACCAAACTCACAAAGGTAATTAGCTTCTCTTTTTTTTTTTTACTGCTATTTGATAAATTGCTATGTATTTGTTTTATTAATTTTTTTTGTTTGTCTAAATTATATTGATTTATTCAATTTTTCGTACATAACGACATGGATTTGCATGACGAATCAAATAATATGAATGAAAAACGGAGAATTGAACGTAACAAGGGTCGTAGAGAACGGTACAGACTACGTCAAGAACAAAACAAGCAACAACAGGAACCATGTAAGTAAAGTTTAGCGTGTGATATGTGCATTAAATATGTGTGACATCAAAATTATTGATCTCTGACATGAGAACAATACAGGTAGAGCAGTAGAACAATCAATACACCAATTTTTAATGAAATTAGGTACTTACTCATCAGTCAGTAAATTACTCCAGATGATAGTGTATTGTGTAAATTTCATTTGAAAACCTATGGTCAGTGTATTCTTAATGCAAATGTGTTTTTGAGTTTTTAGTTGGCAAATTAACTTTCCAGTAGGAATATTACCGATCAAATATAAGTGAACTTAAAAAAAAAAAAATTATGAAAAATTTATATTTTGGATTCAATTCAACTAAAATTTAAGATAAATTCTAAACTATACGAACATCATATAAAAATTATATAATTTACAACAGTTCTGACTATGTTTATTGGGTTGTTTATATATGGATTTATAGGCCTCCTTTAATTATAATATGTAAAAAAAATATATATTTTAACATTCTCATTAAAACATATATATTTGACCTAATTTAAAATTAACTATTTGAAGAATTTATTCAGCTGCTAAATAATTTTTTTTATTTAATCACGTTATTCTATCATAATTTTACTTTCAATAAAAATTGGTTAAATCTAAAATATAAATCTTTATTTGACTGAAAAATTTTAATTTATTCTTTGTAAATTAAATTATTTCACACCATCTAAAATATATTCAAAAATTCATAACTAATTAAAAAGCACCGTGCTTTGCACGGGCTATAAGCTAGTACTATTAAAGCCGAAACATTAAAAGTTTGGTCGGTCGGTATTTGGGCCGATATATGGGCCTATCTATATAACTAATTTTTTTTTTAAATTTTGAGCCGAAATACATGCCTGTCTATATAATCAATTATTATTTTTAACTAAGATATGTTACTTTTTTTACCATTAAAGTCGAAACATTGAAAGTTTGATCGGTCGAACTTGGCTTCTGAGCCGAAATACAGGCCTATCTATATAATCAATTATTCTTTTTAACTAAAATATGTTATCTTTTTTACTATTAAAACCAAAACATTAAAAATTTGGTCGGTCGGTACTTGGGCCGAAATATGAGCGTATCTATATAACTAATTATTTTTTTTTTTAATTTTTGGCCGAAATACAGGCCTATCTATAAAATCAATTATTCTTTTTAACTAAAATATTTTAATTTTTTTTACTATTAAAGCCTTAACATTGAAAGTTTGGTCGGTCGGTACTTGGGCTTCTGGGCCGAAATACAGGCCTATCTATATCATCAATTATTCTTTTAAACTAAAATATGTTATCTTTTTTATTATTAAAACTGAAACATTTAAAGTTTGGTCGGTCGGTACTTGAGTCGAAATACGGGCTATCTATAATCTCCCGATGTTTCTTTTGGCCTCAATCTTAACAAAGTTTGCAACGGTTCTTTTTTCCCCAAACTTCTCCACCAAACTCACAAAGGTAATTAGCTTCTCTTTTTTTTTTTTACTGCTATTTGATAAATTGCTATGTATTTGTTTTATTAATTTTTTTTGTTTGTCTAAATTATATTGATTTATTCAATTTTTCGTACATAACGACATGGATTTGCATGACGAATCAAATAATATGAATGAAAAACGGAGAATTGAACGTAACAAGGGTCGTAGAGAACGGTACAGACTACGTCAAGAACAAAACAAGCAACAACAGGAACCATGTAAGTAAAGTTTAGCGTGTGATATGTGCATTAAATATGTGTGACATCAAAATTATTGATCTCTGACATGAGAACAATACAGGTAGAGCAGTAGAACAATCAATACACCAATTTTTAATGAAATTAGGTACTTACTCATCAGTCAGTAAATTACTCCAGATGATAGTGTATTGTGTAAATTTCATTTGAAAACCTATGGTCAGTGTATTCTTAATGCAAATGTGTTTTTGAGTTTTTAGTTGGCAAATTAACTTTCCAGTAGGAATATTACCGATCAAATATAAGTGAACTTAAAAAAAAAAAATTATGAAAAATTTATATTTTGGATTCAATTCAACTAAAATTTAAGATAAATTCTAAACTATACGAACATCATATAAAAATTATATAATTTACAACAGTTCTGACTATGTTTATTGGGTTGTTTATATATGGATTTATAGGCCTCCTTTAATTATAATATGTAAAAAAATATATATTTTAACATTCTCATTAAAACATATATATTTGACCTAATTTAAAATTAACTATTTGAAGAATTTATTCAGCTGCTAAATAATTTTTTTTATTTAATCACGTTATTCTATCATAATTTTACTTTCAATAAAAATTGGTTAAATCTAAAATATAAATCTTTATTTGACTGAAAAATTTTAATTTATTCTTTGTAAATTAAATTATTTCACACCATCTAAAATATATTCAAAAATTCATAACTAATTAAAAAGCACCGTGCTTTGCACGGGCTATAAGCTAGTACTATTAAAGCCGAAACATTAAAAGTTTGGTCGGTCGGTATTTGGGCCGATATATGGGCCTATCTATATAACTAATTTTTTTTTTTAAATTTTGAGCCGAAATACATGCCTGTCTATATAATCAATTATTATTTTTAACTAAGATATGTTACTTTTTTTACCATTAAAGTCGAAACATTGAAAGTTTGATCGGTCGAACTTGGCTTCTGAGCCGAAATACAGGCCTATCTATATAATCAATTATTCTTTTTAACTAAAATATGTTATCTTTTTTACTATTAAAACCAAAACATTAAAAATTTGGTCGGTCGGTACTTGGGCCGAAATATGAGCGTATCTATATAACTAATTATTTTTTTTTTAATTTTTGGCCGAAATACAGGCCTATCTATAAAATCAATTATTCTTTTTAACTAAAATATTTTAATTTTTTTTACTATTAAAGCCTTAACATTGAAAGTTTGGTCGGTCGGTACTTGGGCTTCTGGGCCGAAATACAGGCCTATCTATATCATCAATTATTCTTTTAAACTAAAATATGTTATCTTTTTTATTATTAAAACTGAAACATTTAAAGTTTGGTCGGTCGGTACTTGAGTCGAAATACGGGCTATCTATATAACTAATTATTATTTTTAACTTTAGGCCGAAATACAGACCTATCTATGTAATCAATCACGCGGTATTCTTTTTAACTAAAATATTTTATCTTTTTTTACTATTAAAGCTGAAACATTGAAAGTTTAGTCACTCGGTACTTGAGCTGAAATACGGATCTATCTAAATAACTAATTATTTTTTTTAACTTTGGGTGGAAATACAGCCCTATCTATATAAACAAATATCTTTTTAACTAAATTATGTTATCTTCTTTATATTTTCTAACTAAAAAACTCAATCTTCTAAATGAACATAGAGGAATATAGTAATTATCTTTTTAACTAAAACAAATTATCGTCTGTTAAATCAAATTATAACAAATTATCCATAGACATCCTTAATTTATAACAAATTATAATATATTTTTTATCGTCTATTAAATCAAAACAGTAAAAATTAGATTATCATTATGGATCAGTATTTGAATTACGCTTCTCTTTAACTTATAATATGTTTTATACTATATTATTAACTATTAATAACTAAATATTAAAACGCTGATTGGGTTGTTTCTATCTGGGTTCACGGGTCTCCTCAAATTATAATCCCTCCGTTCTTAAATATCTGCCTTTTGACTTTTTGGCACGCATGTTAAAGTGTTTTGAATTTATAGTAAAAATATTATTTTTAAATTTCTTTTTCTGAATAAAAATTTTATATCAATACTTTTATTCATAAAAAGAAATATTTGAAAATAACATTTCTAGCTATGTGGTCAAAATATCTTAAAATGTGTGCGAAAAAGTCAAAAGGCAGATATTCAAGAACGGAGGGAGTAACATGTAAAAAAAATTATTTTAACATTATCATTAAAAAATTATATATTTGACCTAATTATAAATTAACTATTTGAAGGAATTAACTATTAAGAATTTATTTAGCTGCTAAATAAAAGTTTTTTTTAGTAACATTATTCTATCACAATTTTACTTTTAATAAAATTCATTAAATCTAAAATATATGCGATAAAATAACAAATATTAAAACCGCCCGTGCATTGCACGGGTTTTAATCTAGTTATGTATAATAACAAGATTTGACAAATTAAGCACTAAACAAAAAAAAATTTAAACTAACAAAATATTTGCGCTATTAACCTTAAGCACTAACATTAATATTAACTAACTTATCACGATTGACATTTCACAGGCTCAAACCCCTCTTAAATAAAAGAGAGAGTTACAAGATATACAAGTTAGGATTGAAATCGAAAAACACACCAAAATGAACACGAAAAGTCACCGGAAAAATGGCTGAAGTAAGGACTTTAAAAACTGATATATGGGTTTCTTGGGACACTTAGTCACTTCTAAGAAGTGATCTTTGAGTTGCTTAAAGAAGTGTTACAAGGTGTGTGAGATTTGAGAAAAGAAAACCTTTAAAACTTATTTACATATATATATGAGGTAATTGCATATCGCACCCCCTAACTATCGTTCAAAAACGATATTGTACCCATACTTTGAGAAACTCAACTCGCACCCCTTATCTTTACAGTTCAAACCCGAGATGCACCCCTCTGCCGTTAACTCCGTTAAGTCACTGTACAAGTAATTGCAAATCGGACCCCCTAACTTACGTTCAAAAACGATATTGTGCCCATACTTTTGGAAACTCAAATCGCACAACCTATTTTTACATTTCAAGAACGATATGCACCCCCTTTGCTAACTTCCGTTAAAATACTCCATCCGTCTCAATTTACATGTCCTTTTTGCTTTTCGAGAAGTCAAATTGACTAATTTTTGACCAACTATTTGAAAATATTTATTTATTATTTTAGGAAATAGAAAGTTACATATTAATATAGACTAAATTCACTTCTTGGTGATATATTTTTTTTAATTTTTTTTTAATTAAGATATCCCCAAGTCAAAATGATTTTACATATCAAATTATTTTAAATTTTTAGTGGTATGTGTATTAAGTACTTAAAATATAAACTATTTTAAATATAAAAATAAATATTATGTGATATTTTTTATAAAATATACACTTTTATCAAACAAAAATTTGATATGTAAAATCATTTTGACTTGGGGATAGCTTAATTAAACAAAAATTTTTTAAAAAAAATCATCAAAAAAGTAAATCTAATTTATTTTAATATGTAACTTTCTATTTCCTAAAATAATAAATAAATATTTTCTAATAGTCGGTCAAAATTAGTCAATTTGACCCCGCGAAAAGTAAAAAGGACATGTAAATTGAGACGGAAGGAGTATTTTAACGGAAGTTAACGGAATTTAACGGAATTTAACGGAAGGGGTGCGTTTTGTTCGTGAAATGTAAAGATAGGGGGTGCGAGTTGAGTTTCTCAAAGTATGGGTACAATATCGTTTTTGAACGATACTTAGGGGGTGCGATATGCAATTACCTCTATATATATATATATATATATATATATATATATATATATATATATATATATATATATATATATATATATATATAGGGTTGAGTTCCAGAGAGACCCTTCATCTCAAGAGACCTAAGAGACCACATCTAGACCGTTGATTAACTAGTATTTTAATACATTACTAAATACATCCTTTCAATGGCATTCCAGTAAATATATAGTATAATGAAGGCTTTCACATTGTATTCTAGCTACCTGCATACGGTCTAATTATTTTTATATGGTATGTTGCTAATATTTAGGGATTGCATTATCTTTTCTATTTTGGAAAGAAATCATTGACATTTATTACATTATGAATTCAAATTAAACACTGAATACTCTATTATTATACAATCATCTTTAATCTAGCCAAATTTGGTAAGATTTGTCCTTTTATTATATTAGTTAGAGTATATATCATAATTCTTTGGATTCGTCTAAAGAACACTAATTTAAACTTCGATTATTTTTTTTTGTTCTTTTAATATTTTTAGAACATTTACGTTCAAGATGTTATTATGATCCTATGACAGAATTCAAAACACTTGATATAGAACACAATGTTTGCAAAAAAAAATATTATTAGATCTCTCATTAGAACCTTGTATTTTAGAACACCTCAATCAATCTCCATAATAATCAAATTAATAAATCTCTATCAGTAAATTTTAAAATAAACACAACCGTGTAGTTTTTTGAGAACACCTTAATGAATCTCCATATTAATCAAAATAAGGAATCTCTATTAGTAGATATTAAAAAAACACAACTATGCATTTTTATTCTATTGCAACGTAGCACCTTAAAGAATCTCTACAAAAGAACATATTGAATTAATATTTGAAAATTTTAAGATAGTAGGTAAAATATACTATAACTGTAACGAAAGTATGAGATATTGCAGATATTACAAGTTGAACTCTATTGATATTGTTGTAATTTTAATTTTTTAATCGTAATATTTAAATATAATTATTCTTATCACTTTCACGAACACGTTATGGAATCTCCATATAAATTAAACGTTAGATTTTTAATACAAACTTTTTCAAATCTCTATTCACCTTCCCAAAAGTCCAGATAAATTTTCTCACTTTTTTAATAATAATAAATTTATGAGAGATTAATTTGAATATCTAGTGAAATATTTTTTTTAAATTTTATAACGTCAATATCTAAAAGAATTAAAAATATATTAACTACTTTTAATTGATGGTAAAAGGACATTATTGATTTTATTATGTATTCGAAAATTATTAAAAGTAGGAATTCAACTAAAAGTAAACAAAAATGAAAAATTCTTAACACTCCCTTTACGAACACCTTAACGAATCTCCCTATCATATCTTCTCACCTTAAACCAGCTTTTGTTCTATCAAAAATAATACAAAGAGATTTAATTTTATGTTGTGTATAAGGAACACCTTAAAGAATCTTTTGAATTTAAGTTAATAATTTAATAAAAAGTATAAATTAGACAATAAAATATAGTAATAAGTACAATATATTTTGCGGAAATTACAAGTGAAACCTCATTGATATCATTGTAATTTTTTTTATTTTGATATTAAAATGTATTTATTCTTATCACTGTATGAACAAGTTATGGAATCTCCATAATTAAAATATTAAATAATTAATAGCAACCTTTTCAATTTTCTACGTAAAATTCTTATCATGTTTCTGATAAACACCTTAAAGAATCTTATGTAAAATAATATAGGAGTAAACGTGAACTCATAATAAAGAAGAAAGATAGATAGTTAAATTATGAAAAGATTTGTTCTAATTATGGGAACAATATGCAATCATGATCTTTAAGTTTCTTTAGCAACTGAAGCGTGTGTTTTGCAATTATGGAAGATTGTGACACATAGTAATAAAACTGATTAGCATTTTAATATGGTAATAATGCTGATTGAATACACATTTATTATGTATATGGAAATCGTATTAAAAATTTACAAATACTATCCTTGCAGTGTTAAATATGTATTAATACTAATATAGATGTATAAAATTTAAGCCATAGGATCAGATAATAATCAATGGTCAGATGCATGGTCTCTCAGGTCTCTCTCTTAGCTCTGGTCTCTTTTGAACCTACCTCCCCCTATATATATATATATATATATATATATATATATATTGGGATCTATAAGAAAGTATGTTTTATTATATATTAATACTCCCTTGTTAGACCATCTCGTCATCATTCTACTTTAAAGCATCTCCAATAGGAGATTCCAAGAGGGGTGCCAATGTCATGTGACATGACATGGACCGACACTCTCGTTAGCTATCCATTGGAGATTTGGGGTGCTATTGGGGGTGCCAAGTGAGTTGGCATGTGTGCCACTTTGGGGTGCCAAAAGTTGGCAACCCATAAAGTGGGGTGCCAACTTCATTTGTGGTCCCAATAATACATAAAATATTTTTTTGTGATCCCAATAATACCTAAAATATTCTTTCTCTATTAATAAAGTTGGCATCTTGGAGTGCCAACCATTGGAGTGAATTTTGAAAGAAGGGTGCTAAAAATGATTTGGAAGAGTGTGAATATAAAAAATAATATTTTGAGTTATGTATCAAAATTAGCGCCCCTTAAAGGTGCCAACATTGGGATGCTCTTAGGGAATACTTTATATCAAGTATGTAGTGGCAAACAAATGTCTATTCCTTTCTCTGCTATTTAATAATATTGTTTTCTATCAGCATGCTGAAGTTGTGCATCCGAGACCTTCATATGCTGCGCTTATGAATCATATATGAGATCTAAGTTTGTTGATGATCTTAGGAGGAGTCCAACATTTCAGACGTTAAGGGGTATTTTTGATCTTGATATGGTAGATACTAACATGGTTGTATTAGATTGTCGAATGCCTTTAACAGAGAGAACCACATTGTTGTTGAATGATGACTGTCCCGTTTTTAACAAGGGAGATGGAAGTTCCATTCGTCTCGCGATGTTGCAAGTTAGAGTGCAAGATTATATATTGCCAACGACATTTAAATAATATGAATATTAAATTTATGTTGTGCAACGGTAAAAAATTACATTGAGATGAATATCAACACCATCTTCTATTACAGCCTAGCCTATATAAGTTGTTTAACTCATTCCTCTATTCTGGGTCAGACGTTTATTCTCTTTATTAATATTTCTCCATCTATTTCATCAATTAATTTGATTTGTTTCTTTGTTTCAATAATGATTTTTCTTTGATTATTACGAATGAAATTCAAAGAAACTGTGAGTCATGTTAAAGCTCAGGACATGATATATTTAGTAGAGTGTCAATCTTTAGCAAAGAAGACCAAGTCAATCTTTGAAACCATATTATATGACAACAAGAGGGTATCAGTACTGATGGACTGAGATGATTCTGAAATAATTGTTAGGAGTAGGAATGGTGATTTTATTTCGGCAAGAATATTTAGTATGCGCAGGAATCTTGATATATAGTAAAGCCGAAAGAAAATCAATTTTTTTTCATAATATGATATTCTTAATGATAAACAAAGTAGCGTGGAAGAAGCCGACAATATATTCGTGTTCGATGATCAAATGTCTATTCCTTTCTTTGCTATTCAATAATATTGTTTTCTATCAGAATGCTGAAGTTGTGCATCCGAGACCTTCATATGCTGCACTTATGAAACATATATGAGATCTAAGTTTGTTGATGATCTTAGGAGGAGTCCAACATTCGGACGTTAGGAGGTATTTTTGATCTTGATATGGTAGATACTAACATGGTTGTATTAGATTGTCGAATGCTTTTAACAGAGAGAACCACATTGTTGTTGAATGATGACTGGTCTGACTGTCCCGTTTTTAACAAGGGAGATGGAAGTTTCATTCGTCTCGCGATGTTGCAAGTTAGAGTGCAAGATTATATGTTACCAACGACGTTTAAATAATATGAATATTAAATTTATGTTATGAAACGGTAAAAAAATTACATAAAGATGAATATTAAAATTTTGTTTTCTATGTTATCATTTTCGTATTAAACTAATTTAAATGAAAAAATTGAAAATGTTACTAATATAAAAGATGATTTTAAAGTTGATTTTCACATAACCATTCAAAGAATTAATATAAACCGATTAATCACCATTATAAAAATATTATATAGGACCCGCGTACTTTCGGAGCTGGATCGGCCAACCTTAACGAAGGAAGTAAGGATGAAATTAGAAAGAGGTGGTACCGAGACTAGAGTTGAGAAAATGAGTAATGCTAAAAAGTGGACTCACAATCAGGGGTGGATCATGAGGTAAAAATCAGGATAGATCATTCGGTAGTACAAGGTATGTTCCCTTTTGCCGGCTGAACAACTATTTTATAATATTTTTATTATATTATGTATTCGTATGTTTACTAAATGTTCTCGATGATAATGTGAAAAAAGGTTTGTGAGTTGTTGACCATCAGCTTATAGCATATTGCTATTTGTGAGTGTCATGTAGAAGTTTAGATAACAGAAATTATCAATATAACTTAGTCAGATAAGCCTGTGACAAAAGGTCCACCGCTAATTCTAAAAGCTTAGGAACAATGTCAACAGTTCAATAAAAGAATTCACATGTCTGAACTTCAATGAACACCTCTTTTTTATCATATCGCACCTCAATTCAGTATCTCATGCAGGTATCTACCAAACATGAGGACAGTGCCGAGTATATTTTTCACAATTGTCCTAAAAGTACTACTTCCTAAAATTATTTTATAAGAGCATCTTCAAGAGGCTCTTAGTCTTCTTTTCAAAAATAATATAAGTAAACGACTCTTATTTACTTAATACATTGTCGTCTCCAAGGCTACTACATATTCTCATTCCTTGCTTATTTTTATCTTGGTCTTTTCTTCAAAAATAATATAAGTAAACGACTATTACTTACTTAAGACATTGTTGTCTACAAGGGTACTACATATTCTCATTCCTTGCTTATTTTTATTTTTATTGTTAAAGTTAATGTTTATTGTAATAGTGGATGGAAAGAGAAATATAGAAAAATGTGAATGGAAAAGTTAATTTATTAATAAGAGTGAAATAGGGAGAAGAGAGAGGCTCTCTTTTCGTAGTGAGGATGAAAAAGCTCCTAGTAATTTGAAGAACCATTAGGAGTTTTTTGTAGCACTGTTTTGTACATGAAACCAAAAATTTTTTAACTTACGAGCCTAAATGAGAAGGCTCTTGAAAATGTTCTAAACAATCAGACTCTATTTGTTTGACAAGAAATAACTTAACTTTAATATTAACACCTTCAAAATATCCAACGGTTTGGTAAACACATCAAATACGATATGTAATCATTGTTTTGATTATCAGAAACAACAATCGAAAAAGTTCAAGATTTAGAAGATTAATCAATCTGATTTTTCTTTTATATACAACTAACTATAATTTCGTTCGAACTGTCAAATATCCGATAAGTAGGTAGATCCTCAAAATTAAATGGACTCTGATAGTCACTGATCCGTTAACAAGCCTTACAGGCTCCTAAAATTTATTTGAGTATCTTACTATTTCATTAGATTTGGTGGAATTCATTATCTCTCTTTTCCGTTCGTTATTGTAATATGTTAAAATGAAACTTCTTGTCCTACTTGAATCAGATATATGTTCTTAGTCCGTTTTTTTGGGAAGCTGGCATATCCTTGCTGAAAATTTTTTTTAATATATATTATTCTATAGTTTACGATTATCTATCTACCTTTTTTAACCTTCAAGTTGGGAAGTTTATACCTACAAGCACCGGACAACAACAATACTAGTAGAAAACCTAATTCATTTAAAGATGTGCTATGAACTCAACCAAAACAGTTGAAATAGCTCCTAGAGAACAGAGATATCATAGTGATTGAGATTAGTAGGAATTTCCGAAAGAGCACATGAATATTGATATCTTCATAATTCCGAGAGTTTGATGTTTTCAATTGCAACATGCAGTTATATTAGACTCGTCCATGAATCCAAGTGGATATGAGGTGTTTCCAAGTTGAATTAAGCTAGATCTATAGGTCTGTAAGTTGATTATGTGATTTCTGGAGGTTTTGAATGAAGAAAAAAATAGAAATTTATGAAATAGCTGGAAATTATGGCTGGAATTCCGGTTATGTGATATCTATAGATTCAGAGTAGAAACTGAAAGAAGAAATATGTGTGTGTGTTGTTTATAATATATATATACATACATACATACATATAGGCAATTGCTCAAATACAAACCACTAAAATAAAAACTAAAATACAAACCATGAGAAACTATACCTAAATGACATCACCCACCCCCTATATGTCATCACCCACCTAGGGCCCACCCTCGCCCCCACTCAATCCACCAGGGTCCCGCTAGGGCCTTGTCAAGGCTCCTCACAGTCCTTGGACAGGTTCCAAACAGCCTTAAAAGCCAAAACTTGGCCCCACCATGGTCCCGCTAGGTCCCGCCCCTTAGACCCCGTCTAGGCCCATCTCGGGGTCCATCCCCGGTCCCAAAACCCTTATCATTCTACTTAATCGCGTTGGTTTGTATTTAGTTTGTATTGGAATAGGACCCCATATATATATATATATATATATATATATATATATATATATATATATATATATATATATATATATATATATATATATATATATATATATATATATATATATATAGTACTACTCTAATACAAACCAAATTAGAATAAAAACTAAAAACTAGCAGCCCAGTCCAACAGATTTACAGCCCAGCCCAAAATAATTACAAACCCGCGTCTGTTTCTTTTTATGAAAACAAAATTAAAAAAAAAATTACACACGATACACACGCACCCGTTACCACTCTCTCTCTCCACTCTCTCCACTGTTCATCACCAACGAGCTTCAGGTACTGTTTTAATGGCCGATTTCTGAAAGTTTAAGCAACATTCCGACTCTAATTCATCTTTAAATAGCTTTTTTGAAGAATACAAAGGCGACATCACTAAATTTGAATCGGACATTCAAGCTGAGCGAAATCAACAGTAAAATCTTCGAAAACAGGTACGATCTTATAGTTCGTAGCAAAATCTCTACTAAAATATGTATTATGCATCTCGTTTAGTGAATGCATGTTTGATTTTTCGATTTTCTAGGGTTTTATAATATTTTGTCCTAAATACTGACATTCAACTACTAATGTTCTTCATAACAGCTATTATTTAAGTTTATTCACTGTCAAGCTACTTAAAAATGGCTAAAACTAGAGGAGGTATGTTAATTTAGGGTTTTATGTTTTTTTCAAGCTCTCTGTAATTTTTTGTGATATTTGTATGTTGATTTGATGATTATATACTTGTTTATAAGTTAATTTTATGTTGATCTGTTGATTCCTGTTGTTAAGGTAATTTCGTGATATTATGTTGATTTGTATGTTTTCATTCAGATTTGCTTTTAATTGTTGATATGATGTTAGCATTATGATGGTACTAATGTTAGTAAAATTAGTGATAAAATTAGTGATGTTAGCATTATGATTTTAGTAAAATTAGTTATAAAATTGTTAATATGATGTTAGTGATGTTTAAGTTGATTTAGTGATTTCGTGATTTTAGAACGATGCAATCAGCTAGTGTTTTCAGAAAGCTCAGACTAGATTTTACCTAGTGTTAGCTAGCATAAATTGTTGCTCAAACTAAACTTTAGCTAGTGTACAACTTGTTGTGTTGAAATGATGCACTTAGAACAACTAGTTGATTTTAAAATGATGCAAGTAGGTAGTGATATTATGTTGCTCAGACTAGACTTTAGCTAGTGATATTATGTTGATTTGTATGTTTTCATTCAGATTTGCTTTTAATTGTTGATATGATTTTAGCATTATGATGGAACTGATGTTAGTAAAATTAGTGATGTTAGCATTATGATTTTAGTAAAATTAGTTATAAAATTGTTGATATGATGTTAGTGATGTTTAAGCTGATTTTGTGATTTCGTGATTTTAGAACGATGCAATCAGCTAGTGTTTTCATAATGCTCAGACTAGATTTTACCTAGTATTGCCATGAATTGTTGCTTAGACTAGAGTTTAGCTAGTGTACAACTTGTTGTGTTAGAATGATACAACTAGTGTTTGACATGTCAACACATAGATTTTATTTAAGCTTATCGGATATTTCTATATATGTTATTATTGGAGTAATTGCAGTAATTTAAGCTAGTGTTCTCATTGGAGTAAGTTTATATATCACATAAACTTTTGGAGAATTGTCTATATAGCTCCCCTGTAGTAAGTCATAGATACCACTAAAATATAGCTGTAATTCCACTAATCCAAAACTAGTGCTACTACTAAATCATACCAGGTATACCACTAATTTAAACAAGTTATATAACATAATTTAGAACATGTATCACTAAAAATTTGATTCTACCTGCAGTATCTACAAAATTTATCATAGAACAGAGTAAAGATAACTGCTAAATGTTAAATGGTAAATTTTACATGCATTTGGAAGTATTGCAAAAAATGCAGGTCACCTAATTCAAGTTCGCGGAAGTTCAAGAATCCGCCAACAAGTTTTCCAAAAACAACAGATACAACTCCATTTGACTTGGTAGACTCTGACAACGAAAACGAAATGAGTACTGATCCAACACAACAAAGGAACGATCGTGTACGAGTGTATCCACTCTCTAATAACAGAGTGAAGATAACTACTGGAAGACCAACTAGTAGTGTGTGTTTCACACTATTTACTTGTTACTTTTCCTATTTCTTATATGTTTTAAAGGATGCTTTTGCAGCCTAAAGTAACAAAATTTTATTTCAAACATTTTAAAGGTTGAATCCGAGGAAGAAGACCAAGATCAATCTCAGGATGAAGCATATCAAACTGAAAGATAAACAAATCAACAAAATCAGTCTCAGGACCAAGAAGAAGATGAATCTGAGGAAGAACAATCTGAGGAATAAGCAAATCCAGATCAGAATGAAGAAAATGAATGTGAAGATGGAGATCAGGCTCAAGTTTTCAATGCTCAACCAAAGAAGAATTTACTAAATTCAAAAGAAATAAGGTATAATAACTAATTCTCTTTGTAGTTCATTAAAGATTCAATTGCACTATCTACTATGATAGACAATTAAATTATTTTCTTAACAGGAAATTGCAATAGAAAATGGACAAAGAAAAAGGAAGGCAGGAACACTTTATCCAGGTTTCAAGTATTTGAAAAAGGATGTTCAGGTATCACATCACTAAACTTGCTCTATTATTCCTAAACATCTTGAACAGTTCAATGTTATAATTCACTAAACTTCCTCCATTATTCACTATATTATTCACTAAACTTTATGTCAATATTCACAGAAACAAGAAGGAGCAAAACATATTAATAAAGAAAAAGATGAAGTTAAAATCAGGATTTCCCCAAGACATATTTATGAGATGATATACTTTCTCACACCAGAGCAAAAGAAATGGGTTAAGAGAACTGGTTTTGGATTACTCTTGGATTTTCAACTAGAAATGTTGCCAGCAAAACTTGCCTACAATGTCCTACAAATCTTTGATCACAACACAGTCTCTTTGAAGCTTAAGGATAATGATATTGAAATTCAAGAGCAAGACGTGTGTGACGTGCTTGGCTTACCATATGGAGGATTGCGAATTACATTCGATTCGGATGAAATATATTTGGAAAGAACAATTAGCTGGCACGCACAATTCAACACTCACGAAGATGATGAGCAAATCACAACTCAGATGATTGTTCAAGTGATGAGAAATCAAGAAGTTAATGATAATTTCAAATTGAACTTCATTCTAGTAATGGCAAATGTTCTTATTGGAACAAGAGGGGCTTCATATATTGACAAGCAACTGCTGAAGATAAATGATAACCTTGACAATCTGCAGAAGTACAATTGGTCAGAATATCTTATCAGTTATCTTGTAGTAGCTACTGAAAGTTGGAACAACACAACAACAACTTTTTTTAGGGGATCTCTCATTTTCCTAACTGTAAGATATAATTTTCTTAAACTATCTTTTTCTTGATATCTTTAATTTGTGATTATTAGATTTCTCTATTTTATTTGTAGCTCTTCTATGTTGACTGTGTCAGACCCAAAGCTATAAAGCTAGTTGAACGACAATTTCCTTCTTATATTGGGTGGACTGAAGAAATGTTGAAGGAAAGACAAGCTATTGAAGTTTTTCATAGTCCATTTGGAGTTGGATCAATTGTACCTCCACTTAGAGAGTTTTTACGTGAAACTGAAGCTCAAGAAAGCAAGGTATAATTTCGTATAGCACATTATATATATACCTACATATTATATTCATATGTGTATATTCATATTAAATAATTGTCTTATTAAATGACTGAATTTCTTGAGAGTTTATACGTCAATGTCTTAATTTTTCTTAATTATAGAAAAATGATAAGAACAATGATGAGTGGGATAACGATGACACTTGGAGACAGATTGATGAACTTGTGGAGAAATACAGTACAAAAAACAAATCCCCATCAACAAATATCCCACCAGAGCCTTCTACTGATGCAGCGTATACTTCTCCACCAAGACAGGGTGAACCTTCAAATGATGCTGCATATCATACACCACAAAGAGAGGCTGATCCTTGTATTGATGCTGCACATCATACTCCACCAAGAGAGGCTGAGCCTTCTACTGATGCTGCACATAATACTGCACCAACAGAGGAGGCTGAACCATCACAGAATGCTGAACCATCACAGGAGGTACATACTTATTCTACAATATTATTCACTATATTATGAAATAGTATTCAGTAAATAATATGTAATAATTCACTATATTATGCAATAGTAATCACTAAATAATATGTAATAATTCACTATATTATTCAATAGTAATCAATAAAATAATATGTAATAATTCACTATATTTTGCAAAAGTAATTACTTATATAAACTGTATATATCACTAAAATATTTCCATAAGTATTCGTCCTTAATGACTAAATTATTACTATATTCCTCAGGATATAGTTGAGATCTTGCGTAGAAAAGCACAAGATCTTTTGGCAGCAAAGTTTGAATTCGATGATGAGTTGAAGAAATCAAAAGAGAAATTCCCTGATAATGAGGACATTAAATCAATTGAGGAAATGATTAATGAGAATCTCAACATCAGAAAAGATGATGATTTTGTTCATCAAAATTATTTTAATGTGGAAATGACAAAGAAGACACTTGCTCATGTAGACCTGGTAGAATATCTGCAATCAATCCGCCCAAAGAATAATATTTTTGATACTACTGAGGATGACAACAGCTATATACCATCTTTCTCACTTGGATTTGAGGATGGAGGAACTCGCGATCCTGAAGATTATGTAAATCCACAGCCACAAGTTCGAGAAAAAAGCAAGCGTCTAAAGAAAGTTGGAACTTTTGCAAAATCACCATATCTTAACCGAGTGATAGATATAAAGTCAAAATTGAATAATTTTGACTTTGGTTTATGCATGTTTCTGGTGCGAAATCGGGATGATTTGTTGTAAGTATACAATTAATTTCCTTTTTGTTCCGCATTATTTTTCCTATTCTATAAATGTTAATAATATCTATTTACAGGGAGCCTGTATTCAAATGGAAAGAGGTGCAATGCATCAAGGAGCATCTACAAACACTCAAGCCAACACAATCTGTATATTACTCTGTAATCGACACATGGGCTACAATGCTTGATGACACTGAAAAGTACAAATCTGACAAATCGCCATTGAGACTTTTCTGCACTATTGGAGATTTGGTAATATATACTCTTTCATAATATTTTACTATATTCAACTAAATATATTACTAAATTTAAACTTCATTCAACTGATATAATTTTTTAAATATCATACAGATTTTCAGCATTGATGAAAAGAAAAGATTCCCTGAGACTTTTCCTTCTTTCTGCAAAGGAATGGACAAAATTCTTGACAATTTCTCTATAGACAAAATAGAGAATACAGACATGGTAAATGTACAACATTTTCTTCCCTAGATTCAAATTAATATAACATGAATAGTGTATAAAATATGTACTTGCATGCTTACAGGTCTTCTTCCCAATTAACAAGTTTCAGCACTATTACTTGATATGCTACCATCTAAAGCATCTTTCTTATTACATAATCGACAACATTAAGCGTGATGGAGACCCCAAGCCATACTACAACAGGGTACCGGAAGTATTGGTAAAATTTTGTATAATATTGCCCTATAATATTTGTTTAATATAAATATAAGGTCATATTAAGATATACTGATTATTTCCTAATTTGTTGTAGCACTTACACTTCTGCAATTATCTGACTGATAAAGTGAATGCTACTTATTCAAAAAGAATGCGGAGACTTAAGCCTGTTTATCTGACAATGCCATGGCAAACTCTGTACAATTCAAGTGATTGTGCAGTTTTCCTTATGCAGCATATGGAAACATTCAAAGGGGATCCGAAAAATTGGAATACTGAGCTGTCAGTGGAAGGGGTAAGAATTTAATGAATTTATAATTCCTTCTCTCCTTAGCATCTATATTTAACTGTCTTTGACTATTTCTACTTGCAGGCCCATCAGCACAATCAACTTATGAAGATGAGAGTAAAGTTCATTACAGCAATCCTCACATCACACCTTAATGAACTCAGAGATAATATTATCCAAGAAGCTTCTGGTATGTTTGTAAAAGCAGCAGAGATGAATCTTATCAATTTGGTAAAATCTGCAACACCAGCACAACAGCTGCAAGAAAACACACCAGGATCAGGAAAGAAATCTGTGAGTTTTGCAGAGCCATTGATAGCATCTTTTCATGAAGTCGCGGAGGAGCTCTCTCAATCTCAAGAGGATGAACCAGAAGCTACTGAAAACAATGTTAATGAAGGACAGTAGATGAAATTAGATAATCATTTTACTACAACTAGTAATCAATTATAGTCAAAATTGTAAAACTGTTGCGATGTGGAAGTTTAATTGTTGCATTTGGATTCAAATTGAACAACTATTGGCTTTTGAATATTTTGATTGATGTATCTAGATTGGTGGTTTCAAAGATTATATATCCAGTATTCAAAATTGATATATAGATTGGTGTTTTTCAATTGTTTTTTTCTTAAATTTAAGTTCTTTACATATAGTATAGATTGTTATTTGTATTCCTTTTATATATAGATTGGTGCTTTCAAATGTTTATAATGCTTCACATATAGATTGGGTTTTTGTTGTCTTAAATATGGATATTATACAGGGAATACTACTAAATTGACATGGCCTTTCACTAAAAATAACATTGCATATCACTAAATTGTACATTGGCTATCACTAAAATATACATTCAATACTACTAAATTTTGCATACTAAATCTCTGAAAATGAAAAGAAAAATCACTGTACTAACTAAACTTGTAAATTGTATGACATATAATAAAATCATATAACATGTACTAAACTTATAAAATGTATATCATATACTAAAGTGTTATTTTACACCAACTATGAGAAAGATTGTAGAAGGGGGGGTTGAATACAATCTTTCACAAACTTAAAAGATTCAAGAATAATACACTAAGAACACAGTAAACAGAAAAACACCAAGTATTAAAAATACGGGTGGATTGAATGATCCACCCGTGAGATTTTATATAGAAGAATCTGTGGATTGTTTACAATTCGCACAGCTGCTGGTTCATCACTCAAACAAGTTCTAACTCTCAGATTTTTCTCTCAAGTAATTTGAACAAATTCAACTGATGCTACTAACTTGGTTATATACTCCAAGTTTTACAAAGCTTTTAGCTAGATTACAAAATGCACTCTAATCTAAAAACAATGCTGCACAACTTTGTCTTATGCATGCTTTCTGAGATGTCTTCATCTTTGACCATCATCTTGATTTGATCCAGATTGCACTGCATGAGATAAGTATGTTTCTGCTTCTTCTTTATTTTCCTAATTAGGCTTCCATGTCTATTTTAGTGTAATTCGATCCATGTGATTTGTCAGACTTAAGCTCTAGTCACTTTCAACTGCTCTTTGCTTCATCAGTTGAAGGTTCTGGTTGCTTTCAACTGCTATTGACTTTATCAGTTGAATGCCTGGCTCATCAGTTGAATGAATTACAAACTCCATCAGTTGAATGCTGTTCCAGTCTCATCAGTTGAATTCCTCAGCATTATCCGTTGAATACTTTGTCTTCAGTTGAATGCTTGATTTTCATCAGTTGAAACATCATCCAGTCTTTATCAGTTGAATCAGTTACATCTCATCAGTTGAATATCCTTCACTTAGATAAAATTACATGGCATTGGATATTTACAATTAGCCATCCTATTCTACCCATCCGTTGATAATTCCCAAAGACAAGAAATGTAACAATTACAACTGAAATTTGATAAAGATTCTAAGTAAGACATGTTACAAAATGTTTATGTTATCATCAAAAATTATTGATTCCTAAAAATCTCCCCCAATTTATGACTGGAGAAGATGCAGACATAAATTCTACACTTGATGATAACAAAACATTAATAAAATAAAATGCAGAATTTAAATACTGGAGTTAGAAAAGATTACAGATGATTATGCTCCTCTAGACTGAGCAGTTACTTGTTCCTAGAAGATCTTCTTCTTCTGGACTTAAGTTTTTCTTCAAGAATATTGATCTGTTTCTGAAAGATCCTGTAGAACCATTCTTCATCACTGTCTTGTCTGTTGAGCTTGGATTGGAGAGTCTTCAGAGTATTCAAGCTAGCAACCTTGAGTTGATCTTTAGGTCTGAAAAATCTCCTAACACCTTGATTGTCCCTAAATTCCATGACTGGAGTAGGTTCATGATGAATTTTCTTTCCAGTGTAGGGAATTTTCAGCCTTCTTTGTAGACTAGCATCTGAGTTCCATTCCTTCCTGATCTCAAGGATTCTCTTTAGTACCATTTGCTTTGCAGGTGGTGTAAATCCTCCAGTCCTCTTCATAGATCCATATATTTTTGTTAGAGAACTGAATCCCTCAGAATTCAGAACTCTGTGAAGAGGCCAGATGACATCACCCTTGTTTTTGTAAGAGAATACCAATCTTTCAGGTAACTTTGAAGTTGCTTCTATTCCTCTTACTTCTTGAAGATCATCCAGCTCCAGCTCCAACTCAGAAATTTCTTCAATGTTAGCAATGATCAGATAGTCATCAGGATTTTCAGGTTCTTTTGGAGGTTTAGGAGGGTTAGCCATCCTCTTAGCCACAGACTTGACTTTCTTCTTTGGCTTAGAGGATTCTTGAACAAGAAAAGCTGGAATTGGGATATCTTCCAAGTCAATTGGTTCCTCCTTTGGCATTATTGGCTCATCATGGAAGTTGACATCTGGATGTACTACTGTGGTATCCTTGATTGGAGAAGAAGGCTTTGAGATAGGCTTTTCTGGCACTTCTTCTCTTCTCTTGGCTGCCTCAGGCATCTTAGTCTTAGATTTGACTCTCTTTTTCTTTGGAGAAGATTCAAGAGGCAATCTTTTCTCATTTGAAAACTCAGCTGCCAACTCCTCTTCCAGCTCAATAGCATACCTTTCATCAACCTCTATTTGATTCAAAGAGAGTTGGGATTCAAACTCCTCTTTTTCACATTCTCTGGCCACCTCTTCAGCTTTTGCAAATGAGTAGTGAGGATGGCCAGTTCCAATGAACAGCTTCTGGCCTTCTCTGTAGATGATGGCAAAATGAGCTTTTAAAGCCACATCTGCACAGTCTTTGTAACTTTTGATCTCTTGGCCCAAAAGCTTGTACTCATTTTTGTCAGGCCTGGCTAGTGGAAAGTAGATTGAGCTTGAGTCTTTCCCAGGCTTGGAGTAACCACAATTGTTTGGAAACAGAATGGGCTTGAATTCATTCACAATTGATGGCTCACCCTTTTCTGTCTTGAAAGGGATAACAATCTCAGGTGTAATCACCCTGAGAATTGTGGTTGTAGTTGGAAAAGAGATTTGAGCTGTGGTGGCTGTAGAAGATGTAGATGATTTCTTGCCCAGTTGAGCCACTTTCTTTGCAATGGAGTCCAATTCTTTCATCCTTGCAATCTTCTGCTTTTCCCTTTCAGTGTGGAAAGGGGGAGGAATTTGATGGGGAGGAATTTGACTGATCAATTCTGCAGGAGTTGGTAATTCTTTCTCCCCCTTTTTGTTAGCAGCAAGTGTAGGGGATGAACTGGGAAGTGAAACACCAGAGACAAGAAGAAGATGTTGAAGCAGTCCAGTCTGAATTCTTTGATGCTGCAACATCTCATCCATTCTAGAGTTTAAGGTGTAGACATTTCCTTCCAGAGCTTCCACTTGCTTCTCCAATTGTAGTTGTTTTTGCTCAGATGCAGAAAGAGCTGATTTGACCTGAGCTGGAAGCTTTTCATCAATTTTCTTGGTCAGATCAGTCTTAACAGAGGCAATAAGAGAATTTAGATGCTCTATCTCATGCTGAAAATGAAGAGATTGAAACTTGTGAAGCTTGAGGTTTTCTAGAGCTTGACTGGCAATGGTGGCAGAGATGGCTGGAGAGGAGGATGAGCTTCCAGGTTGTGATTGAAGAATGGTGGAGGCCTGCCTTTCCAGCTCCATGCTAACAACAATTGCATTGGCAGACTGCATGGAGAGCCATGAAGGTAGAGAAGTTGTAGGTTGTTCAACAAGGGATTCCTCAAGAGCATCATTGAGGTCTTCATCACTATCATCATAATGAAAATCATCTCCAGCATTGGCAGGCAGAGCTGTTAATGCCTCCTTTGCTCTAAGCATTGAAGATGTAGTGTGAATCAGATTGAGGTGCCTCTCAGCTGCTTGATTGTCCAATCTGGCAAAGTCTTGAATGGAGGACATCCCATGAGTAAAAGTCTCAGGGTCTAGTGAAACACCATCCAATATGGATCTGTATTCAGCTTGAAACTCTTGTTCACTAAACCCTTCATTGACACCTGCATTTCTCTCAATTTCTCTCTGTTCTTGCATCAAGGGCTCCCCTTGGCTCACCACACCACTCACCTCTCCCTCACTTACCCTTACTAAAGGGTCACTCTTATCCTCTCCTTTTTCCTGGCTAGAAGAAAATGCCAGACTCTCCACACCCTCTCCTTTTGCCAGCTCACTAGGCTGCCTCTCCACTCCATAGCTCACTCCACTCAATCCTAGAAGTGTTTGTGCTACCATGTGATCAACTGCTGTAGAAAGAGGTAAACTAATTGAAGGACCAGCAGTTGTCAACTGATGAGAGACATCAGTTGAAACATGAGTAGAAGAGGCATTCAACTGATGAGAGCTGTTAAGCAGATCAGTTGAAGGACAAACACTTGTCAACTGATGAGGGAGATCAGTTGAAGAAAATGTAGAAATAGGTTTAGAGGCTGTGATAGTTGAGTCTGTGGTGATTGATTTTAAAGGAAAATCCACAGAACACACTGTCACAGAAGAAGGAAATGGAAGAGAAAGATCCAACAAATCATCAAAATGATGATGATCAATCTCAGATGGGGGCTTCTCCATGAAATCCAAAGATGGAGAATTTACAAGTGTGGTGTGAATTAATTCCACATCCACAGAAGAGGTTGGGGATTGTGTTTGAGGAGTAGAAATGGTAAGATCACAAATATGGGTGATTTGTTGAGATGAAGAAGGGGGCTGTGACTCCACATTTATTGGAGTCACATCAATCTGACTTTGAGAAGTTAAAGGCATAAAATCCAGAATGGATGCCTGTGTGTGTGCAGAGTGCTTCAGTTTGTCACTTCTTAGCTTCTTTCTCCCATAGGCTTTTACTGGTGAAGAAGTGGTGTCCCTCCCCCTTTTTAACTGTGTTCCTGGTTGAGGACTATTTTCAATAGCAACATCCTTTTGGGAGGATGCTGCTAGGGATGAGTTTAATTCCATATTAACATCTACAGTCTTTTGGGAGACTGCAGAGTGGCTTGGCTGGTTAACACACATCTCTCCATCCTTATTCTTAGGGCTTCTTTTATGTTCACCCTTTCCCTCCCCCTCACAACCTCCAATCACACTCCCCTCAGGTTTGTGTTTCTTGGATTTTACAACAGATGTCTTTTGGGAGGCATCTGAGGTTGGTTTAGAAGACTTGTTTTTAGAAGGTTTTGCCACTTGTGTGGACTGTTGATGGGCCTCTTCAACAGCCCTGATGGCAGAAAGCAAAGAAGGTGAGGGTTGAGAAAGAGTAGTAGGAAAGCCATGTACCTCTTTGTGCTTTCCAGCCTCCATTGTTGGCAGGTACACCACCTCCAAGGAGGGGTATAAATTCATCCTAAAGAGGTCTTTAAAGACTCTCTTTTCCTGCACAAAACTGGGAAGCTTGGCTTCCTTGTTAGTAATAACTAGCTTATCATTGAGATGATTAGCTAGCATCACAAGAAATCTGACATAATAAATATTCCTAGGTCTATCAGTTTTATCACCTAGTTTCTCCCCAATTTCTTGGATCATCAAACCACCAAAGTTGAAATATTCATTAGTCAGGTACATGTAAAGCATTTGTAAAATCTGGGAAGTAAGAGCATTAAAATTACTAATTTTACCAGAAAATGCTTTAATAAATGCATCACATACGTAACTCCATTCTCTCCTAAGACCCCTTCTTCTATTTACCTAAGGCATCAGTTGGTAAAACATAATTCATGGCATAAAGTAAATTAACCAACTGAACATCACTAGGCAAAGATAAAAAAGTATCTTCAGGAATCTTAAAGCATGCTTTCATAATATCAGCATTAACAGAATGAGTTTCATTTTTAATAGAGAAAGTTAGAGTTTCATTCTCACTATTAAACTCTGCAGAGGTCCACATCTCCTCCACTATTTCATGGTAGATGGTGGGAGCTTCAGTCATAGCATAAGAGAGCTGGCTTGACTTGATGAACTCCATCATCCTGTGATACTCCTTCTCCTCCACAGCCTTGGTATCCACAAATGACGCAAAGTTGTTCTTCTCATAAATAAACCTACTTGGTGCAGTATACTTCTTCATTGGTGCCATTGCAGTTACAGAGAAAGCTTGAAAAGAAATTAGAACTTGTTTTTGCACAGAGAGAGAAGAGAGAGCTTTGAGAATTCGAAAGAGTGAGATGAAAAGAAATGAAAATAGATGAAAACATTTAAATACTTTCTCAGAAAATTGCTGTGATTGGCTGAGAAATTACCGTTGAGAAGAAATTACTCTTATTTATCTCTACAAAAATTACACACACGATCGTGTGTATAAAGTAGGTGAGAGACAAAAGAAATTTCAACGGCTCAGATCTGATAATACTTTCAACGGATGAAATAAGCGCCTCTTTAAACTTCCTATTCAACTGATGAAGATCAGTTGAAGGCGTCTTCAACTGGTGTCATCAGTTGAATGAAAAACAACGCAAGAGGATATTGGTTCAAGCATCAGTTGAAACAATTTCACTAGTTCATCAGTTGAAATATTATAGACTTCATCCAGAATTAATTCAATTTTGATAATCAAAATTAATCAAATTCTGGCTGCCAAATTACAGAAAATTCACTCTAAATTAGGAGAAATTTAACATACCTAATTTACTTACCAACCTTGTGAATGTGGATTCATCAAGAGGCTTTGTGAAAATATCTGCAATCTGTTCTTCACTTGGAACAAAATGCATTTCAACAGTACAGCCATCACATGTTCTCTTATGAAGTGGTATTTGATGTCAATGTGCTTGGTTCTTGAGTGTTGTACTGGATTTTCAGTTATAGCAATAGCACTGGTGTTGTCACAAAATATTGGGATTTTTGAGAGATTTAATCCATAATCAAGTAATTGATTTCTCATCCACAATAATTGTGCACAACAGCTTCCAGCTGCAATGTACTCAGCCTCAGCTGTAGAGGTTGATACAGAATTTTGCTTTTTGCTAAACCAAGAAATCAATCTGTCACCAAGAATTGACAGGTGCCTGTTGTACTTTTTCTATCAATTTTGCATCCTGCAAAATCAGCATCTGAATATCCAATTAGATCAAATCCAGAGTCTTTAGGGTACCAAATACCAAGATTTGGTGTTCCCTTAAGATATCTGAATATTCTTTTTATAGCAATAAGATGTGATTCTTTAGGATCAGATTGAAATCTAGCACAGAGACATGTAGAAAACATAATATCTGGTCTACTAGCTGTCAAATATAAAAGAGAACCAACCATGCCTCTATAATTAGAGATGTCCACAGATTTCTCATTAGGACTTAATTCTAATTTAGTGGCTGTTGGCATGGGAGTCTTAGCTTCTTTGCAATCCAATAAATCAAACTTTTAAGTAGATCATAAATGTACTTAGTTTGATTTATGAATATACCTTCCTTACTTGTTTAACTTGTAAACCAAGAAAGTAGGTGAGCTCTCCCATCATGCTCATCTCATACTGACTTTCATTAGATTAGCAAACTTCTTGCAAAGTTTCTCATCTGTAGAACCAAAGATTATATCATCTACATAAATTTGAACCAGAATAAAGGCACCATTTACATTTCTGTAAAATAGTGTTTTATCCACAGTTCCTCTGGAAAGATGATTATCTAACAAGAATTGAGACAGAGTGTCATACCATGCCCTAGGTGCTTGCTTTAGTCCATAGAGAGCTTTTAATAAAAAGTAAACATACTCTGGAAATTCTGGATCTTCAAAACCAGGAGGCTGACTGACATATACCTCCTCTTCCAGTTCACCATTTAGAAAAGCACTCTTGACATCCATTTGATAAACTTTAAAGTTTGCATGAGCAGCATAGGCCAGGAAGATTCTTATTGCTTCCAGTCTTGCAACTGGTGCAAAGGTCTCATCAAAATCAATTCCTTCAGATTGAGAGTATCCTTTAGCAACAAGCCTTGCCTTGTTCCTGGTGACAACTCCATTCTCATCCACCTTGTTTCTGAATACCCACCTTGTTCCTACAATAGTTCTGTTTTTAGGTTTGGGTACCAGCTTCCATACATTGTTTCTCTCAAATTGATTTAATTCTTCTTGCATAGCAAGAACCCAATCAGCATCTTTGAGAGCATCTTCTATGACTTTAGGTTCATCCTGTGAAAGGAATGCACTGTACAAACACTCATCTTGAGTTGCTCTTCTGTTTGTACAGATGCATTTGCATCTCCAATAATTAGCTCAAAAGGGTGATCCCTTGTCCACTTTCTTTGTGGTGGAAGTGATTGTCTTGATGATGTGGCTTCATTATTGAAGTTCAGGTTTCCATGTTGGAAAGCTCCCCCTAAATTTGACATCTCATTATTTCTAGACTGATTGAAACTTTGAGATATTCTTTCAACTGATGATCCTTGAGGTGTTTCAACTGATCCCTCCAATGTAGTTTCAACTGATGCTTCAGTTGAATTTCCAATTGCAGTTGTTTCTTGCACCAGAGAGTCATCAGTTGGAATATTAATTCCAGGATTAATTCCAACATTTTGAATAATGTCGTCATCATCATCACTGTCATACAGATCACCTTCACCTTCATTTTCAAATCTGAGATTATCATGAAATCCTTCATCTGAGAATCCTTGAATCTTCTTATCATCAAAAACCACATGGATTGATTCCATAACAATGTTGGTTCTCAGATTATATACTCTAAATGATTTTCCATCAGAGTATCCAACAAAAATAGCTTCATCTGCCTTGGCCTCAAATTTTCCAAGATTTTCACCTTGATTTCTTAGAACATAACACTTGCATCCAAACACATGAAGAAAGCTAATGTTGGCTTCTTTCCTTTGAAGAGTTGAAAGGGAGTTAGATTATGAGGTTTGGTAATTAGTGAAATGTTTTGAGTGAAACAAGCAGTGTTCACAGCTTCAGCCCAAAAATAGTTGGAAGTTGAGCTTCATTAATCATGGTTCTTGCAGCCTCAATAAGAGTTCTATTCTTCCTTTCAACAACACACATTTTGTTGTGGAGTTCTTGGTGCAGAGAACTCATGAATAATTCCCTCTTCTTCACAAAATTCTTTCATCACAGAGTTCTTGAATTCTGTTCCATTGTCACTTCTTCTCTTCCAACTTTGACATCTGGATTGTGTTTAATGCCTTGATATGATTGATGATGATTTTCCCAGCTTCATCCTTAGAATGCAGGAAGAAAGTCCAAGTGAATTTTGAAAAATCATCAACAATCACTAGGCAATATTTCTTCTTTGAAATAGACATGATGTTGACTGGTCCAAACAAATCCATATGCAAGAGCTGAAGGGGCTTCACAATTGATGAAAGAGTCTTGCTTTGAAAGAGCTTCTCTTTGCTTTCCTAGCTGACAGGCTCCACAAAGTCCATCTTTTGAGAATTCCAGCTTTGTAGACCTCTTACCAAGTCCTTCTTTACTAACTCATTCAAGGTTTTGAAATTTAGATGAGACAATCTCTTATGCCATAGCCACTGTCATCTGAGCTTGCTTTGCTGAGAAGGCAAGTAATAGATTCAGACTTGACAGAATTGAAGTCAGCTACATACACATTTCCTTTCTTTGTCCAATCAGAACCACATTGTTGTCATCTCCTTTGGTGACAACACAGGCTGCAGGAGTGAAATTGACTTGTAACCTTTGTCACAGAGCTGACTGATGCTAAGCAAGTTGTGCTTAAGACCAGACACCAATGCAACTTCATCAATGATGACATTCTCTTTTGCAATCAAGCCATATCCCATAGTATATCCTTTGCTGTCATCTCCAAAGGTATGCTAGGGCCAGCTTTCTCCACAAACTTTGTGAGCAGGGACGAATCACCAGTCATGTGCCTGGAGCATCCACTATCCAAGTAGCAACAATCTTCTTGTGGTTTCCCTGCACACATTTCACAAACAGATCAAGTTGATTTTGGTACCCAAATTGCTTTGGGTCAGATTTGTTAGTCTTAGCACCTTTTTCCACTTTCTCAACCTTTTCCTTGGATTGAATAGGTTCAATCTTTGGTTTTGGTTAGAAACTGGAATATCAATCAACTCTGTTTTCAACCAAGGCCTTTGAGACATGCATAAATTGTTCTTCCATGCAAGTTGGAATGAAATTGAGGCATGTTAAAGGCATTGAATA